>NW_027596606.1:0-209530 GCF_964194155.1 Cetorhinus maximus
CGCTGTGATCTCACTCTCTGTCCCTTTAACCTCCTCGTGATCTCACTCTGTGTCCCATTAACCTCCCCGTGATCTCACTCACTGTCCCTTTAACCTCCCCGTGATCTCACTCTCTGTCACTTTAACCTCTCCGTAATCTCACTCTCTGTCCATTTAACGAGCCCGTGATCTCACTGTCTGTCCCTTTAACCTCCCTGATCTCACTCTCTGTCCCTTTAACCTCCCCGATATCTCTCTCTCTGTCCCTTTAACCTCCCCGTGATCTCACTCTCTGTCCCTTTAACGTCCCGGTGTTCTCACTCTCTGTCCGGATAACCTCCCCGTGATCTCACTCTCAATCCGTTTAAACTCCCCGTGATCTCACTCTCCGTCCCTTTAACCTCCTCGTGATATCACTCTCTATCCCTTTAATGTGACCGTGATCTCACTCCCTGTCACTTTAACTTCCCCATGCTCTCATTCTCTGTCCCTTTAACCTCCCCGTGACCTCACTCTCTGTCCCATTAACCTCCCCGTGATCTCACTCACTGTCCCTTTAACGTCCCCGTGATATCACTCTCTGTGACTTTAACCTCTCCGTAATCGCACTCTCTGTCCCTTTAACCAGCCCATGATCTCACTCACAGTCCCTTTAACCTCCCCGTGATCTCTCTCTCTGTCCCTTTTACCTCCCCGTGATCTCACTATCTGTCCCTTTAACCTCCTCGTGATCTCACTCTCTGTCTCTTTAACCACCCCGTCATCACACTCTCTGTCACTTTAAGCACCCCGTGATCTCACTCTCTGTCCGGTTAACCTCCCCGTGATCTCACTATCAGTCCCTTTAAACTCCCCGTGATCTCACTCTCAGTCCCTTTAAACTCCCCGTGATCTCACTCTCCGTCCCTTTAACCTCCCCGTGATCTCACTCTCTGTCCCTTTTATGTGACCGTGATCTCAAACTCTGTCACTTTAACTTCCCCGTGCTTTCATTCTCTGTCCCTTTAACCTCCCCGTGATCACATTCTCTGTCCCTTCAAACTACCCGTGATCTCACTCTCTCTCCCTTTAACCTGCCTGTGATCTCACTCTCTGTCCCTTTAACCTCCCCGTGATCTCACTCTCTGTCCATTTAATAATCCATGATCTCTCTCTGTCCCTTTAGCTGTCCCTGATCTCAATCTCTGTCCCATTACCTGTCCCTGATCTCAATCTCTGTCCCTTTAACTGTCCCTGATCTCACCCTCTGTCCCTTTATCCTCCCCGTGATCTCACTCTCTGTCCCTTTAACCTCTCCGTAATCTCCCTCTGTCCCTTTGACCTCCCCGTGATCTCACTCTCTGTCCCTTTGACCTCCCCGTGATCTCACTCTCTGTCGCTTTAAACACCCCGTGATCTCACTCTCCGTCCCTATAAACTCCCTGATCTCACTGTCTGTCCCTTTAACCTCCCCGTGATCTCCCTCTCCGTCCCTTTAACCTCCCCATGATCTCACTCTCTGTCGCTTTAAACACCCCGTGATCTCACTCTCTGTCTCTTTAACCTCCCCGTTATCTCACTCTCTGATCGTTAACCTCCCCGTGATCTCACTCTCTGTCCCTTTAACTTCCCCGTGATCTCACTCGCTGTCCCTTTAAACACCCCGTGATCTCACTCCCTGTCCCTTTAACCTCCCCGTTATCTCACTCTCTGATCGTTAACCTCCCCGTGATCTCACTCTCTGTCCCTTTAACTTCCCCGTGATCTCACTCGCTGTCCCTTTAAACACCACGTGAACTCACTCTCTGTCCCTTTAACTGTCCCCCGATCTCACTCTCTTTCCCTTTAACTGACCCCCTGATCTCACACTCTGTCCCTTTAACTGTCCTCTTGATCTCACTCTCTTTGCCTTTAACTGACCCCCTGATCTCACTCTCTGTCCCTTTAACTGTCCCCCTGATCTCAATCTCTGTCACTTTTTCTGTCCCTGATCTCACATTTGTCCCTTTAACTGTCCCTAATCTCAATCTCTGTACCTTTAACAGTCCATGATCTCAATCTCTATCCCTTTAACAGTCCCTGATCTCAATCTCTGTCCCTTTAACTGTCCCTGATCTCCCTCTCAGTCCCTTCAACTGTCTCTGATCTCACTCTCTGTCCCTTTAACTTCTCTGTGATCTCACTCTCGGCCCCTTTAAACTCCCCGTGATCTCACTCTCTGTTCCATTAACTGTCCCCCGTGATCTCACTCTCGGTCCCTTTAACCTCCCTGAGATCTCATTCTCTGCCCCTTTAAACTCCTCGTGATATCACTCTCTGTCCCTTTAATCCTCACGTGATCTCATTCTCTGTCGCCTAATCCTCCCCGTGATCTCACTCACTGTCCTTTTAAATTCCCCGAGAACTTACTCTCTGTCTCTTTAACCTACCCGTCATCTCACTCTCTGTCCCTTTAACCTACCCGTGATCTCAATCTCTGTCCCTTTAAACTCCCCTCATACACTCTCTGCCCCTTTAACCTCGCCGTGATCTCACTCTCTGTCCCTTTAAACTCCCCGTGATCTCACTCTCTGTCCCTTTAACCTCCCCGTGATCTCACCTTCTGTCCCGTTAACCTCCCCGTGATATCAAACTCCGTCCCTTTAACCTCCCCGTGATCTTACTCTCATTCCCTTTAACCTCCCCGTGAACTCTCTCTCTATAACTTTAAACTGCCCGTGATCTCACTCTCTGTCCCTTTAACCTCCCCGTCATCTCACTCTCTGACCCTTAAACCTCCCCGTCATCTCACTCTCGTTCCCATTATGCTCCCCCTGATCTCATTCTCTGTCCCTTAAACCTCCCATGATCTCACTGTCTGTCTCCTTAACATCCCGTGATCTCACTCTCTGTCCCTTTAACCTCCCGTGATCTCACTCTCTGTCTCTTTTACCTCCAGTGATCTCACTCTCTGTCCCTTTAACCTCCCCGTGATCTCACTGTCGGTCCCTTTAACCTACCCATGATCTCACTCTCTGTCCCTTTAACCTCCCCGTGATCTCACTCTCTGTCCCTTTGACCAACTCATGATCTCACTCTCTGTCTCTTTAACCTCCCGTGATCTCACTCTCTATCTCTTTAACCTCCCGTGGTCTCACTTTCTGTCTCTTTAACCTCCCGTGATCTCACTCTCTGTCCTTTTAACCTCCCTGTGTTCTCAATCTCTGTCCCTTTAACCGCCCCATGATCTGACTCACTGTCCCATTAACCTCCGCGTGTTCTCAATCTCTGTCCCTTTGAACTCCCCGTGAACTCATTCTCTGTCCCTTTAACCACCCCGTGGTCTCACTCTCTGTCCCTTTAACCTCCCCGTGGTCTCACTCTCTGTCACTATAAAGTCCCCGTGGTCTCAATCACTGTCCCTTTAACCGCCCCGTGATGCCACTCTCTGTCCCTTTAACCTACCCGTGATCTCAGACTCTGTCCCTTTAACTTCCTCGTGATCTCAGACTCTGTCCCTTTAACCTCCCCGTGATCTCACTCTCTGTCCATTTAATGACGCGGCGATCTCACTCTCTGTCCATTTACCCTGCCCGTGATCTCACTCACTGTCCCTTTAAACTCCCTATCATCCAACTCTCTGAAACCTTTAACCTCCCCGTGATCTCACTCACTGTCCCTTTAACGTCCCCGTGAACTTTCTCTCTGTCCCATTAACCTGCCGGTGATCTCACTCTCATTCCCTTAAACCTCCCCGTGATCTCTCTCTCAGTCACTTTAACCTCCCCGTGATCTTACTCTCTGTCCCTTTAACCTCCCCGTGATCTCACTCTCTGTGCCTTTAACCTCCCCGTGATCTCACTCTCTGTCCCTTTAACCACCCCGTGATCTCACTCTCTGTCCCTTTAACCTCCCCGTGATCTCACTCTCTGTCCCTTTAACCACCCCGTGATCTCACTCTCGGTCCCTTTAATCTCCCCGTGATCTCACTCTCTTTCCATTTAAACTCCCTGTGATCTCACTCTCGGTCCCTTTAATCTCCCCGTATTCTCACTCACTTTCCATTTTACCTCCTCGTGACCTCACTTTCTGTCCCTCTATCCTCCCCGTGATCTCACTCTCTGTCCCTTTCACATCCCCGTGATCTAACTCTCTGTCCTTTTAACCTCCTCGCGATCTCACTCACTTTCCCTTTAACCACCCCGTGATCTCACTCTCTGTCCCATTAACCTCTCTGTGATCTCACTCTCTGTACCTTTAACCTCCCCGTGATCTCACTCTCTGTCCCTTTAACCTCCCCGTGATCTCACTCTCTGTCCCTTTATCATCCCCGTAATCTCACTCTCTGTCACTTTAAAAACCCCGTGACCTCATTCTCTGTCCCTTTAACCACCCCGTCATCTCACTCTCTGTCCCTTTTACCTCCCCGTGATTTCACTCTCTGTCCCTTTAAGCACCCCGTGATCTCACTCTCTGTCCCTTTAAACACCCCGTAATCTGACTCTCTGTCCCTTTAACCACCCCGTCATCTCACTCTCTGTCCCTTTAACCTCCCAGTGATCTCACTCTCTGTCCCTTTTACCTCCCCGTGATCTCACTCTCTGTCCCTTTAACCTCCCCATGATCTCACTCTCTGTCCCTTTAACCTCACCGTGATCTCACTCTCTGTACCTTTAACCTCCCCGTGATCTCTCTCTTCTCTTTAACCTCTCCGTGATCTCAATCTCGGTCCCTTGAACCTCTACTTGATCTCATTCTCTGTCCCTTTTACCTCCCAGAGATCTCACTCTCTGTTCCTTTAACCTCCCCATGGTCTCACTCACTGTCCCTTTAAACTCCCCATTATCTCACTCACTGTCGCTTCAACCTCCCCGTGATCTCACTCATTGTCCCTATAACTACCCCGTGATCTCACTCTCTGTCACTTTATACTCCCTGTGATCACACTCTCTGTTCCTTTAACCTCCCCATGCTGTCAATCACTGTCCCTTTAACCTACATCTGTTCTCACTCTCTGTCCCTTTGAACTCCCCGTGAACTCATTCTCTGTCCCTTTAACCTCCCCGTGATCTCACTCTCTTTCCCTTTAACCTCCCCGTGTTCTCACTCTTTGTCCCTTTAACCTCTCCGTGATCGCACTGTCTGTCCCTTTAATCTCCCCGTGATCTCACTCTCTGTCCATTTAACCTCCCCGTGATCTCACTCTCTGTCCCTTTATCTTCCCCGTGATTTCACTCTCTGCCACTTTAAACACCCCGTGATCTCACTCTCTGTCCCTTTAACCACCCCGTCATCTCACTCTCTGTCCCTTTAACCTCCCCGTGATCTCACTCTCTGTCCCTTTAACCTCCCCGTGATCTCACTCTCTGTCCCTTTAATCTCCCCGTGATCTCACTCTCTGTCCCTTTAAGCTTCCCGTGGTCTCACTCTCTGTCGCTTTAACCTCCCGTCATATCACTCTCTGTCCCTTTAACATCCCCGTAATCTCACTCTCTGTCCCTTTAACCTCCCCGTGAACTCTCTGTCCCTTTAACCTCCCTGTGATCTCAATCTCTGTCCCTTTAACCTCCCCGTGATCTCACTCTCTCTCCATATAACCTCCCAGTGATCTCACTCTCTGTCCATTAAACCGTCCCGTGACCTCACTCTCGGTCCCTTTAACCTCCCTGTGTTCTCACACTCTGTCACTTTAATATCCCTGTGATCTCACTCTCTCTCCCTTTAAACTCCGCCTGATCTCACTCGCTGTCCCTTTAACTGTCCCCCTGATCTCACTCTCTGTCCCTTTAACTGACCCCCTGATCACACTTTCTGTCCCTTTAATAGTCCCTGATCTCTTTCTGTCCCTTTAGCTTACCCTGATTTCACTCTTTGTCACTGTAACTGTCCCCCTGATCTCAATGTCTGTCCCTTTTTCTGTCCCTGATCTCACATTATTCCCATTAACTGTCCCTAATCTCAATCTCTGTCCCTTTAACAGTCCATTATCTCAATCTCTGTCCCTTTAACTGTCCCTAATCTCAATCTCTGTTTCTTTAACAGTCCATGATCTCACTCTCTGTCCCTATAACTGTCCCTGATCTCAATCTCTGTCCCTTTAACAGTCCATGATCTCATTCTCTGTCCCGTTAACAGTCCATGATCTCACTCTCCGTCCCTATTACAGTCCCTGATCTCAATCTCTGTCCCTTTAACTGTGCTTGATCTCATTCTCTGTCCCATTAACCTCCCCATGATCTCAATCTCTGTAGCTTTAAACTCCCCGTGATATCAGTCTCTGTACCTTTAACGTCCCCGTGATTTTACTCTCTGTCCATTTAAAGTCCCCGTGATCTAAATCTCTGTCCCTTTAAACACCCCGTGATCTCACTCTCTGTCCCTTAAACCACCCCGTCATCTCACTCTCTGTCCCTTTAACCTCCCCGTGATTTCACTCTCTGTCCCTTAAAGCACCCCGTGATCTCACTCTCTGTCACTTTTACCTCCCCGTGATCTCACTCTCTGTCCCTTTAACCTCCCCATGATCTCACTCTCTGTCCCTTTTACCTCCCCGAGATCTCACTCTCTGTTCCTTTAACCTCCCCATGGTCTCACTCGCTGTCCCTATAAAGTCCCCATTATCTCACTCACTGTCCCGTCAACCTCCCCGTGATCTCACTCATTGTCCCTATAAACACCCCGTGATCTCACTCTCTGCCCCTTTAAACACCGCGTGATCTCACTCTCTGTCCCTTTAACCTCCCCGTGATCACACTCTTTGTTCCTTTAACCTCCGCATGCTGTCACTCACTGTCCCTTTAACCTCCGTGTGTTCTCACTCTCTGTACCTTTGAACTCCCCGTGAACTCATTCTTTGTCCCTTTAACCTCCCCGTGATCTCACTCTCTGTGCCTTTAACCTCCCCGTGATCTCACTCTCTGTCCCTTTAACCTCCCCGTGATCTCACTCTCTGTCCCTTTAACCTCCCCGTGATCTCACTCTCTGTCCCTTTAACCTTACCGTGATCTCAAACACTGTCCCTTGAACCTGCCCATGAACTCATTCGCTGTCCCCTAATCCTCAACGTTATCTCATTCACTGTCCATTTAACCTCCCCGTGATCGCACTCTCTGTCCCTTTAACCTCCCCGTTATCTCACTCTCTGTCCCTTTAACCTACCCGTGATCTCACGCTCTGTCCCTTTAACCTCTTCCGTGATCTCACTCTCTATCCATTTAATGTCCCCGTGATTACACTCACAGTCCATTTATCCACCCCGTTATCTCACTCACTGTCCCTTTAACCTCTCCGTAATCTCACTCTCTGTCCCTTTCAACTTCCCGTGATCTCACTCTCTGTCCCTTTCAACTTCCCGTGATCTCACTCTCTGTCCCTTTGACCTCCCCGTGATCTCACTCTCATTCCGTTTAAACTCCCCGTAATCTCACACTCTGTCCCTTTGAACGTCCCGTGATCTCACTCTCTGTCACTTTAACCACCCCGTGATCTCACTTTCTGTCCCTTTAACCTCCCCGTGATCTCACTCTCGGTCCCTTTAATCTCCCCGTGATCTCACTCTCTTTCCATTTAAACTCCCTGTGATCTCACTCTCGGTCCCTTTAATCTCCCCGTATTCTCACTCACTTTCCATTTTACCTCCTCGTGACCTCACTTTCTGTCCCTCTATCCTCCCCGTGATCTCACTCTCTGTCCCTTTAACATCCCCGTGATCTAACTCTCTGTCCTTTTAACCTCCTCGCGATCTCACTCACTTTCCCTTTAACCACCCCGTGATCTCACTCTCTGTCCCATTAACCTCTCTGTGATCTCACTCTCTGTACCTTTAACCTCCCCGTGATCTCACTCTCTGTCCCTTTAACCTCCCCGTGATCTCACTCTCTGTCCCTTTATCATCCCCGTAATCTCACTCTCTGTCACTTTAAAAACCCCGTGACCTCATTCTCTGTCCCTTTAACCACCCCGTCATCTCACTCTCTGTCCCTTTTACCTCCCCGTGATTTCACTCTCTGTCCCTTTAAGCACCCCGTGATCTCACTCTCTGTCCCTTTAAACACCCCGTAATCTGACTCTCTGTCCCTTTAACCACCCCGTCATCTCACTCTCTGTCCCTTTAACCTCCCAGTGATCTCACTCTCTGTCCCTTTTACCTCCCCGTGATCTCACTCTCTGTCCCTTTAACCTCCCCATGATCTCACTCTCTGTCCCTTTAACCTCACCGTGATCTCACTCTCTGTACCTTTAACCTCCCCGTGATCTCTCTCTTCTCTTTAACCTCTCCGTGATCTCAATCTCGGTCCCTTGAACCTCTACTTGATCTCATTCTCTGTCCCTTTTACCTCCCAGAGATCTCACTCTCTGTTCCTTTAACCTCCCCATGGTCTCACTCACTGTCCCTTTAAACTCCCCATTATCTCACTCACTGTCGCTTCAACCTCCCCGTGATCTCACTCATTGTCCCTATAACTACCCCGTGATCTCACTCTCTGTCACTTTATACTCCCTGTGATCACACTCTCTGTTCCTTTAACCTCCCCATGCTGTCAATCACTGTCCCTTTAACCTACATCTGTTCTCACTCTCTGTCCCTTTGAACTCCCCGTGAACTCATTCTCTGTCCCTTTAACCTCCCCGTGATCTCACTCTCTTTCCCTTTAACCTCCCCGTGTTCTCACTCTTTGTCCCTTTAACCTCTCCGTGATCGCGCTGTCTGTCCCTTTAATCTCCCCGTGATCTCACTCTCTGTCCATTTAACCTCCCCGTGATCTCACTCTCTGTCCCTTTATCTTCCCCGTGATTTCACTCTCTGCCACTTTAAACACCCCGTGATCTCACTCTCTGTCCCTTTAACCACCCCGTCATCTCACTCTCTGTCCCTTTAACCTCCCCGTGATCTCACTCTCTGTCCCTTTAACCTCCCCGTGATCTCACTCTCTGTCCCTTTAATCTCCCCGTGATCTCACTCTCTGTCCCTTTAAGCTTCCCGTGGTCTCACTCTCTGTCGCTTTAACCTCCCGTCATATCACTCTCTGTCCCTTTAACATCCCCGTAATCTCACTCTCTGTCCCTTTAACCTCCCCGTGAACTCTCTGTCCCTTTAACCTCCCTGTGATCTCAATCTCTGTCCCTTTAACCTCCCCGTGATCTCACTCTCTCTCCATATAACCTCCCAGTGATCTCACTCTCTGTCCATTAAACCGTCCCGTGACCTCACTCTCGGTCCCTTTAACCTCCCTGTGTTCTCACACTCTGTCACTTTAATATCCCTGTGATCTCACTCTCTCTCCCTTTAAACTCCGCCTGATCTCACTCGCTGTCCCTTTAACTGTCCCCCTGATCTCACTCTCTGTCCCTTTAACTGACCCCCTGATCACACTTTCTGTCCCTTTAATAGTCCCTGATCTCTTTCTGTCCCTTTAGCTTACCCTGATTTCACTCTTTGTCACTGTAACTGTCCCCCTGATCTCAATGTCTGTCCCTTTTTCTGTCCCTGATCTCACATTATTCCCATTAACTGTCCCTAATCTCAATCTCTGTCCCTTTAACAGTCCATTATCTCAATCTCTGTCCCTTTAACTGTCCCTAATCTCAATCTCTGTTTCTTTAACAGTCCATGATCTCACTCTCTGTCCCTATAACTGTCCCTGATCTCAATCTCTGTCCCTTTAACAGTCCATGATCTCATTCTCTGTCCCGTTAACAGTCCATGATCTCACTCTCCGTCCCTATTACAGTCCCTGATCTCAATCTCTGTCCCTTTAACTGTGCTTGATCTCATTCTCTGTCCCATTAACCTCCCCATGATCTCAATCTCTGTAGCTTTAAACTCCCCGTGATATCAGTCTCTGTACCTTTAACGTCCCCGTGATTTTACTCTCTGTCCATTTAAAGTCCCCGTGATCTAAATCTCTGTCCCTTTAAACACCCCGTGATCTCACTCTCTGTCCCTTAAACCACCCCGTCATCTCACTCTCTGTCCCTTTAACCTCCCCGTGATTTCACTCTCTGTCCCTTAAAGCACCCCGTGATCTCACTCTCTGTCACTTTTACCTCCCCGTGATCTCACTCTCTGTCCCTTTAACCTCCCCATGATCTCACTCTCTGTCCCTTTTACCTCCCCGAGATCTCACTCTCTGTTCCTTTAACCTCCCCATGGTCTCACTCGCTGTCCCTTTAAAGTCCCCATTATCTCACTCACTGTCCCGTCAACCTCCCCGTGATCTCACTCATTGTCCCTATAAACACCCCGTGATCTCACTCTCTGCCCCTTTAAACACCGCGTGATCTCACTCTCTGTCCCTTTAACCTCCCCGTGATCACACTCTTTGTTCCTTTAACCTCCGCATGCTGTCACTCACTGTCCCTTTAACCTCCGTGTGTTCTCACTCTCTGTACCTTTGAACTCCCCGTGAACTCATTCTTTGTCCCTTTAACCTCCCCGTGATCTCACTCTCTGTCCCTTTAACCTCCCCGTGATCTCACTCTCTGTCCCTTTAACCTCCCCGTGTTCTCACTCTCTGTCCCTTTAACCTCTCCGTGATCTCACTCTCTGTCCCTTTATCCTCCCCGTGATTTCACTCTCTGTCACTTTAAACACCCCGTGATATCACTTTCTGTCCCTTTAAACTCCCCGTGATCTCACTCTCTGTCCCTTTAACCTCCCGGTGATCTCACTCTCATTCCCTTAAACCTCCCCGTGATCTCTCTCTCTGTCACTTTAACCTCCCCGTGACCTCACTCTCTGTCCCTTTAACCTCCCCGTGATCTCACTCTCTGACCCTTTAAACTCCCCGTGATCTCATTCTCTGTCCCTTTAACCTCCCCGTGATCTCACTCTCTGTCCCTTTAACCTCCCATTGATCTCACTCTCTGTCCCTTTAACCTCCCCGTGATCTCACTCTGTCCCTTTAACCTTCGCGTGATCTCAAACACTGTCCCTTGAACCTGCCCGTGATCTCACTCTCTGTCCCTTTAACCTACCCGTGATCTCACGCTCTGTCCCTTTAACCTCCCCGTAATCTCACTCTCTGTCCATTTAATGTCCCCGTGATTTCACTCATAGTCCATTTATCCACCCCGTTATCTCACTCTCTGTCCATTTAACCTCTCCTTAATCTCACTCACTGTCCCTTTCAACTTCCCGTGAACTCACTCTCTGTCCCATTAAACCCCCCGTGATCTCACTCTCTGTCCCTTTGACCTCCCCGTGATCTCACTCTCATTCCCTTTAAACTCTCTGTAATCTCAGTCACTGTCCCTTTAAACTCCCCGTGATCTCACTCTCTGTCACTTTAACGACCCCGTGATCTCACTTTCTGCCCCTTTAAACTCCCCGTGATCTCACTCTCGGTCCCTTTAATCTCCCCGTGATCTCACTCTCTTTCCATTTAAACTCCCCGTGATCTCACTCTCTCTCCCTTTAACATCCCCGTGTCTCAATCTCTGTCCCTATAATCTCCCCGTGTTATCACTCTCTGTCCCTTTAACCTCCCCGTGATCTCACTCACTTTCCATTTTACCTCCTCGTGACCTCACTTTCTGTCCCTTTAACCTCCCCGTGATCTGACTCTCTGTCCCTTTAACCACCCCGTGATCTTACTCTCAGTCCCTTTAACCTCCCCGTGATCTCATTCTCTGTCCCGTTAACTTCCACGTAATCTCACTCTCTGTCCCTTCAACCACCCCGTGATCTCACTCTCTGACCCTTTATCATCCCCGTGATCTCACTCTCTGTCACTTTAAACAACCCGTGATCTCACTCTCTGTCCCTTTAACCACCCCGTCATCTCACTCTCTGTCCCTTTAACCTCCCCCGTGATCTCACTCTCAGTCCCTTTAAACACACCGTGATCTCACTCTCTGTCCCTTTAACATCACCGTGATCTCACTCTCTGTACCTTTAACCTCCCCGTGATCCCTCTCTTCTCTTTAACCTCTCTGTGATCTCAATCTCGGTCCCTTGAACCTCTACTTGATCTCGCTCTCTGTCCCTTTTACCTCCCCGAGATCTCACTCTCTGTTCCTTTAACCTCCTCATGATCTCACTCACTGTCCCTTCAACCTCCCCGTGATCTCATTCATTGTCCCTATAACCACCCCGTGATCTCACTCTCTGCCCCTTTAAACACCCCGTGATCTCACTCTCTGTCCCTTTAACCTCCCCGTGATCACACTCTCTGTACCTTTAACCTCCCCATGCTGTCACTCACTGTCCCTTTAACCTCCGTGTGTTCTCACTCTCTGTCCCTTTGAACTCCCCGTGAACTCATTCTTTGTCCCTTTAACCTCCCCGTGATCTCACTCTCTGTCCCTTTGACCTCCCCGTGATCTCACTCTCATTCGCATTAAACTCTACGTAATCTCAGTCACTGTCCCTTTAAACTCCCCGTAATCTCACACTCTGTCCCTTTGAATGTCCCGTGATCTCACTCTCTGTCACTTTAACCACCCCGTCATCTCACTTTCTGTCCCATTAAACTCCCCGTGATCTCACTCTCGGTCCCTTTAATCTCCCCGTGATCTCACTCTCTTTCCATTTAAACTCCCCGTGATCTCACTCTCTCTCCCTTTAACATCCCCGTGATCTCAATCTCTGTCCCTTTAACCCCCGTGTTATCACTCTCTGTCCCTTTAACCTCCCCGTGATCTAACTCTCTGTCCCTTTAACATCCCCGTGATCTAACTCTCTGTTCCTTTAAACTCCGGGCGATCTCACTCACTTTCCCTTTAACCACCCCGTGATCTTACTCTCAGTCCCTTTAACCTCCCCGTGATCTCATTCTCTGTCCCATTAACCTCTCTGTGATCTCACTCATTGTCCCCATAAACACCCCGTGATCTCACTCTCTGTCCCTTAAACCACCCCGTCATCTCACTCTCTGTCCCTTTAACCTCCCCGTGATTTCACTCTCTGTCCCTTAAAGCACCCCATGGTCTCACTCTCTGTCCCTTTAACCTCCCCGTGATCTCTCTCTTCTCTTTAACCTCTCCGTGATCTCAATCTCGGTCCCTTGAACCTCTCCATTAACTCACTGTCTGTCCCTTTAATCTCCCCGTGATCTCACTCTCTTTCCATTTAACCTTCCCGTGATCTCACTCTCTGTCCCTTTATCCTCCCCGTGATTTCACTCTCTGTGCCTTTAACCTCACCGTGATCTCACTCTCTGTCCCTTTAACCTCCCCGTGATCTTACTCTCTGTCCCTTTAACCTACCCGCAATCTCACTCTCTCTCCCTTTATCCTCCCCGTGATCTCACTCTCTGTCCCTTTAACATTCCCGTTATCTCAAACACTGTCCCTTGAACCTGCCCGTGAACTCATTCTCCGTCCCCTAATCTTCAACGTTATCTCATTCACTGTCCCTTTAACCTCCCCGTGATCTCACTCTCTGTCCCTTTAACCTACCCGTGATCTCACGCTCTGTCCCTTTAACCTACCCGTAATCTCACTCTCTGTCCATTTAATGTCCCCGTGATTTCACTCACAGTCCATTTATCCACCCTGTGATCTCACTCTCTGTCCCTTTCAACTTCCCGTGATCTCACTCTCTGTCCCATTAACCCCCCCGTGATCTCACTCTCTGTCCCTTTGACCTCCCCGTGATCTCACTCTCATTCCCTTTAAACTCTCCGTAATGTCAGTCACTGACCCTTTAAACTCCCCGTGATCTCACACTTTGTCCATTTGAACGTCCCTTGATCTCACTCTCTGTCACTTTAACCACCCCGTGATCTCACTTTCTGTCCCTTTAAACTCCCCGTGATCTCACTCTCGGTCCCTTTAATCTCCCCGTGATCTCACTCTCTTTCCATTTAAACTCCCCGTGATCTCACTCTCTCTCCCTTTAACATCCCCGTGATCTCAATCTCTGTCTCTTTAACCTCCCCGTGTTATCACTTTCTGTCCCTCTAACCTCCCCGTGATCTGACTCTCTGTCCCTTTAACATCCCCGTGATCTAACTCTCTGTCCCTTTAACCTCCGCGCGATCTCACTCACTTTCCCTTTAACCACTCCGTGATCTTACTCTCAGTCCCTTTAACCTCCCCGTGATCTCATTCTCTGTCCCGTTAACCTCCACGTAATCTCACTCTCTGTCCCATTAACCTCTCTGTGATCTCATTCTCTGGCCCTTTAACATCCCCGAGGTCTCCCTCTCTGTCCCATTAACCTCCCTGTGATCTCACTCTCTGTCCCTTTAACCACCCCGTGATCTCACTCTCTGACCCTTTATCATCCCCGTGATCTCACTCTCTGTCACTATAAACACCCCGTGATCTCACTCTCTGTCCCTTTAACCAACCCGTCATCTCACTCTCTGTCCCTTTAACCTCCCCGTAATCTCACTCTCTGTCCCTTTAAGCACCCCGTGATCTCACTCTCTGTCCCTTTAACCTCCCAGTGATCTCACTCTCTGTCCCTTTAACCTCCCCATGACCTCACTCTCTGTCCCTTCATCCTCCCCGTGATCTCACTCTCTGTCCAATTAACATCCCCGTGATCTCTCTCTTCTCTTAACCTCTCCGTGATCTCAATCTCGGTCCCTTGAACCTCTACTTGATCTCACTCTCTGTCCCTTTTTCCTCCCCATGATCTCACTAATGTCCCTATAACCACCCCGTGATCTCACTCTCTGCCCCTTTAACCTCCCCGTGATCACACTCTCTGTACCTTTAACCTCCCCATGCTGTCACTCACTGTCCCTTTAACCTCCGTGTGTTCTCACTCTCTGTCCCTTTGAATTCCCCGTGAACTCATTCTCTGTCCCTTTAACCTCCCGTGATCTCACTCTCTGTCCCTTTAACCTCCCCGTGTTCTCACTCTCTGTCCCTTTAACCTCTCCGTGATCTCACTGTCTGTCCCTTTAATCTCCCCGTGATCTCACTCTCTGTCCCTTTATCCTCCCCGTGATTTCACTCTCTGTGCCTTTAACCTCACCGTGATCTCACTCTCTGTCCCTTTAACCTCCCCGTGATCTTACTCTCTGTCCCTTTAACCTACCCGTGATCTCACTCTCTCTCCCATTAACCTCCCCGTGATCTCACTCTCTGTCCCTTTAACCTTCCCGTTATCTCAAACACTGTCCCTTGAACCTGCCCGTGAACTCGTTCTCTGTCCCCTAATCTTCAACGTTATCTCATTCACTGTCCCTTTAACCTCCCCGTGATCTCACTCTCTGTCCCTTTAACCTCCTCGTTATCTCACTCTCTGTCCCTTTAACCTACCCGTGATCTCACGCTCTGTCCCTTTAACCTACCCGTAATCTCACTCTCTGTCCATTTAATGTCCCCGTGATTTCACTCACAGTCCATTTATCCACCCTGTGATCTCACTCTCTGTCCCTTTCAACTTCCCGTGATCTCACTCTCTGTCCCATTAACCCCCCCGTGATCTCACTCTCTGTCCCTTTGACCTCCCCGTGATCTCACTCTCATTCCCTTTAAACTCTCCGTAATGTCAGTCACTGTCCCTTTAAACTCCCCGTGATCTCACACTTTGTCCCTTTGAACGTCCCTTGATCTCACTCTCTGTCACTTTAACCACCCCGTGATCTCACTTTCTGTCCCTTTAAACTCCCCGTGATCTCACTCTCGGTCCCTTTAATCTCCCCGTGATCTCACTCTCTTTCCATTTAAACTCCCCGTGATCTCACTCTCTCTCCCTTTAACATCCCCGTGATCTCAATCTCTGTCCCTTTAACATCCCCGTGATCTCAATCTCTGTCCCTTTAACCTCCCCGTGATCTAACTCTCTGTCCCTTTTACCTCCACGCGATCTCACTCACTTTCCCTTTAACCACTCCGTGATCTTACTCTCAGTCCCTTTAACCTCCCCGTGTTCTCATTCTCTGTCCCGTTAACCTCCACGTAATCTCACTCTCTGTCCCATTAACCTCTCTGTGATCTCATTCTCTGGCCCTTTAACATCCCCGAGGTCTCCCTCTCTGTCCCATTAACCTCCCCGTGATCTCAATCTCTGTCCCTTTAACCACCCCGTGATCTCACTCTCTGTCCCTTTATCATCCCCGTGATCTCACTCTCTGTCACTTTAAACACCCCGTGATCTCACTCTCTGTCCCTTTAACCACCCCGTCATCTCACTCTCTGTCCCTTTAACCTCCCCGTGATCTCACTCTCTGTCCCTTTAACCTCCCTGTGATTTCATTCTCTGTCCCTTTAACCTCCCCGTGATCTCACACTGTCCCTTTACCTTCCCGTGTTCTCAAACACTGTCCCTTGAACCTGCCCGTGAACTCATTCTCTGTCCCCTAATCCTCAACGTTATCTCATTCACTGTCCCTTTAACCTCCCCGTGATCTCACTCTATGTCCCTTTAACCTCCCCGTTATCTCACTCTCTGTCCCTTTAACCTACCCGTGATCTCACGCTCTGTCCCTTTAACCTCCCCGTGATCTCACTCTCTGTCCATTTAATGTCCCCGTGATTTCACTCTCAGTCCATTTATCCACCCCGTGATCTCACTCTCTGTCCCATTAACCTCCCCGTGATCTCACTCTCTGTCCCTTTGACCTCCCCGTGATCTCACTCTCATTCCCATTAAACTCTACGTAATCTCAGTCACTGTCCCTTTAAACTCCCCGTAATCTCACACTCTGTCCCTTTGAACGTCCCGTGATCTCACTCTCTGTCACTTTAAAAACCCCGTCATCTCACTTTCTCTCCCATTAAACTCCCCGTGATCTCACCCTCGGTCCCTTTATTCTCCCCGTGATCTCACTCTCTCTCCCTTTAACATCCCCGTGATCTCAATCTCTGTCCCTTTAACCTCCCCGTGTTATCACTCTCTGTCCCTTTAACCTCCCCGTGATCTAACTCTCTGTCCCTTTAACATCCCCGTGATCTAACTCTCTGTCCCTTAAACCTCCGCGCGATCTCACTCAATTTCCCTTTAACCACTCCGTGATCTTACTCTCAGTCCCTTTAACCTCCCCGTGATCTCATTCTCTGTCCCGTTAACTTTCACGTAATCTCACTCACTGTCCCATTAACCTCTCTGTGATATCATTCTCTGGCCCTTTAACATCCCCGAGGTCTCACTTTCTGTCCCATTAACCTCCCCGTGATCTCACTCTCTGTCCCTTTAACCTCCCCGTGATCTCACTCACTGTCCCTTTATCCTCCCCGTGATCTCACTCTCTGTCACTTTAAACACCCCATGATCTCACTCTCTGTCCCTTTAAACACCCCGTCATCTCACTATCTGTCCCTTTAACCTCCCCGTGATTTCACTCTCTGTCCCTTTAAGCACCCCGTGATCTCACTCTCTGTCCCTTTAACCTCCCCATGACCTCACTCTCTGTCCCTTTAACCTCACCGTCTGTACCTTTAACCTCACCGTGATCTCACTCTCTATCCAATTAACCTCCCCGTGATCTCTCTCTTCTCTTAACCTCTCCGTGATCTCAATCTCGGTCCCTTGAACCTCTACTTGATCTCACTCTCTGTCCCTTTTTCCTCCCCATGATCTCACTCATTGTCCCTATAACCACCCCGTGATCTCACTCTCTGCCCCTTTAAACACCCCGTGATCTCACTCTCTGTCCCTTTAACCTCCCCGTGATCACACTCTCTGTACCTTTAACCTCCCCATGCTGTCACTCACTGTCCCTTTAACCTCCCCGTGTTCTCACTCTCTGTCCCTTTAATCTCCTCGTGATTTCACTCTCTGTCACTTTAAACACCCCGTGATCTCACTCTCTGCCCCTTTAAACACCCCGTGATCTCACTCTCTGTCCCTTTAACCTCCCCGTGATCACACTCTCTGTACCTTTAACCTCCCCATGCTGTCACTCACTGTCCCTTTAACCTCCCCGTGTTCTCACTCTCTGTCCCTTTAATCTCCTCGTGATTTCACTCTCTGTCACTTTAAACACCCCGTGATCTCACTCACTGTCCCTTTAACCTCCCCGTGA
Source organism: Cetorhinus maximus (assembly GCF_964194155.1). Classification (NCBI taxonomy): domain Eukaryota; kingdom Metazoa; phylum Chordata; class Chondrichthyes; order Lamniformes; family Cetorhinidae; genus Cetorhinus; species Cetorhinus maximus. The sequence continues at coordinate 17,865 of NW_027596606.1, forward strand.
TTTCATCTCTTTCCCTTTAAGCACTCCATGATTTCACTCTCTATCCCTTTAACCTCCCCTGTGATCTCACTCTCTGTCCCTTTAAACACCCCGTGATCTCACTCTCTGCTCCTTGAAACACGCCGTGATCTCACTCTCTATCCCATTAACCTCCCTGTGATCTCACTCTCTGTTCCTTTAACCTCCCCGTGATCTCACTCTCTGTTCCTTTAACCTCCCCGTGATCTCACTCTCTGTTCCTTTAACCTCCCCGTGATCACACTGTCTGTTCATTTAACCTCCCCATACTGTCACTCACTGTCCCTTTAACCTCCCCGTGATCTCACTCTCTGTCCCATTAACCTTCCCGTGATCTCACTCTGATTCCCTTTTACCAACATCACTCCCACAGCTCTACACCACTGCCCTCACCACTCCCACAGCGCTACACCTCAACCCTCGCCACTCCCACAGCGCTACACCACAATCCACACCAATCCCACAGCGCTACACCACTGCCCACACCACTCCCACAGCGCTACACCACTGCCCACGCAACTCCACAGCATTACAACACAACCCACACCTCTCCCACAGCGCTACACCACAGCCCACACCATTCCCGCAGCGGTAAACCACTGCCTACGCCACTCCCACAGCGCTACACCACAACCCACACGACTCCAACAGCACTACACCACTGCACACGCCACTCCCGCAGCGCTACACCTCAACTCACACCACTCCAACAGCGCTACACCACTGCCCACATCACTCCCGCAGTTGCACTACACAACAACACCACAAACACAGTGCGAAAATAATGCCAACAACACTCCCAAGGCGCTACGCTAATGCCCACACCACTCCCACAGTGCTAGACGAATGCCCACACAGCACCTACAGCACTACACCACTACCCACACCACTCCCGCAACTTTACACCACAACCTAGGCCACACCCACAGCGATACACCACTGCCCACGCCACTCACACAGCGTTACACCACAACCCACAAAACTCCCACAGCTTTACACCACTGCCCACGCCACTCACTCAGCATTACACCACAACCCACACCACTCCCACAGCGCTACACCACTGCCCACGCCACTCACACAGCGTTACACCACAACCCACAAAACTCCCACAGCTTTACACCACTGCCCACACCACTCCCACAGCACTACACCACTGCCCATGCCACACCCGCAGTTCCACTCCACAACCCACACCACACACTCAGTGTTAAACCAACGCCCACAACACTCCCACAGCGTTAAATCGATGCCCACACCACTCCCGCAGCGCTACACTAATGCCCACACCACTCCCACAGCGCTACACCACAACCCACAGCACTCCAGTAGCATTACACCACAGCCCGCACCACTCACACAGCGTTACACCACTGCCCACACCAATCCCACAGCGCTACACGACTGCCCACAACACTCCCACAGCGCTAGACCACTGCCCACACCACTCCCACAGCGCTACACCACTACCACCACCACGCCCACAGCGCTACACCACTGCCGCCACCACTCCCACAGGGCTACACCACTGCCCCCACCACTCCCACAGCGCTACACCACTGCCCACACCACTCCCACAGCGCTAAACCACTACCCACACCACTCCCGCAGCGATGCACTAATGTCCACATAACTCCCACAGCACTAAAATAACGCCCACACCATTCCTATAGATCGACACTAAAGCAAGCACCACACCCAGAGCGTTACACCTCTGCCCACGCCATTCCCACAGCGTTATACCACTGCCCAAACCACTCCCACAGCGCTACACCACTGCCCAAACCACTTCCACAGCGCTACACCACTGCCCACAGCAGTCCCACAGCTCTGCATCACTGCCAAACCACTCCCACAGCGTTTCACCACTGCCAACACAACTCCTGCAGCGCTACAACACTCACCACACCACTCACACAGCACTACACCACTTGCCACACCTCTCCCGCAGCCCTACACCACAACCCACACCACTCCCACAGCACTACACCACTGCCCACACCACTCCAACAGCATCTACACCACTGCCCATGCCACTCTCACAGTGTTAAACCACAACCCACACCACACCCACAGCGCTACACCACTGCACACACCACTCCCACAGCGCTACGCCACTGCACACACCACTCCCACAGCAGCACACCACTGCCCACACCACTCCCACAGCGCTACACCACAACCCACAGCACTCCCACAGCGCTACAGCACTGCCCACACCACACCCTCAGCGCTACACCACTGCCCACACCACTCCCATAGCTCTACACCTCTGCCCACACCACATCGACAGTGCTACACCAAGGCCCACACAAGTCCCGCAGCGCTACAGCAATGCCCACACCACTCCCACAGCTCTACACCACTGCCCACACCACTCCCACAGCTCTACAACACTCCCCACACCACTCCCACAGCGCTACACCACTGCCCACACCACTCCCACAGAGCTACACCACTGCCGACGTCAGTCCCCCAGCGTTAAACCACAACCCACACCACTCCCACAACGCTACACCACTGCCAACACTACTCCTGCAGAGCTACACCACTGCCCACGCCACTCCCACAGCGTTACACCACAACCCACGCCGCTCCCACAGCGCTACACCACTGCCCAAACTACTCCTACAGCGCTTCACCAGTGCCCACGCCACTCCCACAGTGTTACACCACAACCAACACCACTTCCACAGCGCTACACCACTGCCCACACCACACCCACATCGCTAAACCACAACCCACATTACTCCCACAGCGCTACACCACTGACCAAACCACTCCCACAGCACTACACCACAACCCACACCACTCCCACAGCGCTACACCACTGCCCACACCACTCCCAGAGCACTACACCACTACCCACACCACTCCCACAGGTCTACTCCACAACCCACACCACACACAAAGCGCTAAACTAATGCCCACAACACTACCACAGCCCTACACTAACGGCCACACCACTCCCACAGCACTACACTAATGCCCACACCACTCCCACAGCGCTACACAACTGCCAACACCACTCCCACAGCGCTACACAAATGCCCACACTACTCCCACAGCACTACACTAAAGCCCACACCACTCCCACAGCACTACACCATTGCCCACACCACTCCCACAGCACTACACTAATGCCCACAACACTCCCACAGCGCTACACTAATGCCCACAACACTCCCGAGCATTAAAACAATGCCCACACCACTCCCACAGTGCTACGCTGAAGCCCAAAACACTCCCAAGCGCTACACCATGGGCCATACCAATCCTGCAGCGTTAAATCGATGCCCAAACCACTCCCGCAGCGCTACACCACAACCCACACCACTCCCACAGCTCTACACCACTGCCCACATCACGCCCTCAGCGCTACACCACTGCCCACACTACTCACAGATCGCTACCCGACTGCCCACACCACTACCGCAGCGCTACACCACTTCCCACACCACTCCCGCAGCTCTACTCCACAACCCAAACCACACACAAAGCGCTACACCAATGCCCAAAACATTCCCACAGCGCTACACTAATGCCCACAAAACTCCCACAGCGGTACACTACTGTCCACAGCACTCCCACAGCACTACACCACTGCCCAAGCCACTCCCACAGCGCTACACCACTGCCCCCACCACTCCCACAGCGTTACACCACTGCCCCCACCACTCCCACAGCGCTACACCACTGCCCACACCACTCCCGCAGCGCTACACCACTGCCCACACCACTCCCACAGCGCTACACCACTGCCCACACCACTCCCGCAGCGCTACAACACTCCCCACACCACTCACACAGCGCTACACCACTTGCCACACCGCCTCCGCAGTGCTACACCACAACCCACACCACTCCCACAGCATCTACACCACTGCCCAATCCACTCTCACAGTGTTAAACCACAACCAACACCACTCCCACAGCGCTACACCACTGCCCACACCACTCCCACAGCGCTACACTACTGCACACACCACTCCCACAGCGCTACACCACTGCCCACACCACATCCACAGCGATACACCACTGCCCACACAACTCCAGCAGCGCTACAGCACTGCCCACACCACTCCCACAGCGCTACACCACAACCCAAAACACACACAAAGCGCTAAACTAATGCTCACACCACTCCCACAGTGCTGCACCATTGCCCACGCAACTCCCACAGCGCTACACAAATGCCCACACCACTCCCCCAGCGCTACACCACGGCCCACACCACTCCCACAGCACTACACCACTGCCCACACCGCTCCCACAGCGTTACACCACTGCGCACGCCATTCCCACAGCGTTACACCACTGCCCAAACCACTCCCACAGCGCTTCACCACTGCCCAAACCACTCCCACAGCGCTTCACCACTGCCCACACCACTCCCACAGCGCTGCACCTCTGCCCACACCACTCCCACAGCGCTATACCCCTGCCCACACCACTCCCACAGCGCTACACCACGGCCCACACCGCTCCCACAGCTTTACACCACTGTCCACGCCATCCCCACAGCGTTACACCACAACCCACGCCACTCCCACAGCGCTACACCACTGCCCTCACCACTCCCACAGCGCTTCACCACTGCCCTCACCACTCCCACAGCGCTACACCACTGCCCACACCACTCCCACAGCGCTACACCACTGCCCACACCACTGCCGCAGCATTAAAACACTCGCCACACCACTCGGGCAACGCCACACCACTGCACACACCACTCCCAGGGCACTACACCACTACCCACACCACTCCAAAAGAGCTACAACAATGCCCACGCCACTCCCGCAGGTCTACTCCACAACCCGCAACACACACAAAGCGCTAAACTAATGCCCACAACATTACCACAGCCCTACACTAACGCCCACACCACTCCCACAGCGCTACACTAATGCCCACACTACTCCCACAGCGCTACACTAATGCCCACACTACTCCCACAGCGCTACACTAATGCCCACACTACTCCCACAGCGCTACACTAATGCCCACACCACTCCCGCAGCATTAAACCAATGCCCACGCCACTCCCACAGCGCTACACCACTGCCCACGCCACTCCCGCAGCTCTACTCCACAACCCAAACCACACACAAAGCGCTAAACTAACGCCCACAACATTCCCATAGCGCTACACCAATGCCCACAACATTCCCACTGCGCTACACTAATGCCCACATAACTCCCACAGCGCTACACCACTGCCCACACCACTCCCACAGCGCTACACCACTGCCCACGCCACTCCCACAGCACTACATCACTGCCCACACCACCCCCACAGCATTACACCACTGCCCACACCACCCCCACAGCGCTACACCTCTGCTCACACCACTCCGGCAGCGCTACATCACTGCCCACACCACCCCCACAGCGCTACACCACTGCCCACACCACTCCCACAGCACTACATCACTGCCCACACCACCCCCACAGCGCTACACCTCTGCTCACACCACTCCCACAGCGCTACACCACTGCCCACACCACTCCCACAGCACTACATCACTGCCCACACCACCCCCACAGCGCTACACCACTGCCCACACCACTCCCACAGCACTACATCACTGCCCACACCACCCCCACAGCATTACACCACAACACAAACCACACACAAAGCGCAAAACTAATGCCCACACCACTCACACAGTGCTGCACCATTGCCCACAATACTCCCGAAGCACTACACAACTGCCCACACCACACCCACAGCGTTACACCATTGCCCACACCACTCCCACAGCACTACACGACTGACCAAACCACTCCCACAGCGCTGCACCACTGTGCACAATATTCCCGCAGCACTACACCAGTGCCTACATCAACCCCACAGCACTACAACACTACCCACACCACTCCCAGAGCACTACACACCTGCCCACACCACTGCCACAGCGCTGCACCACTGCCCACACTCCTCCTACAGCACTACACCACTGCCCACACCACTGCCACAGCGCTGCACCAGTGCCCACACTACTCCCGCTGCAACACACCACTGTCCACATCACTCCCAGAGAATTACACCAAAGCCCACACCACTCCCACAGCGCTACACCACTGCCCACACCACTCCCACAGCGCTACACCACTGCCCACACCACTCCCACAGCGCTACACTACTGCACACACCACTCCCACAGCGCTACACCACAACCCACACCACTCCCACAACGCTACACCACTGCCAACACTACTCCTGCAGAGCTACACCACTGCCCATACCACTCCCACAGCGCTGCACCACTGCGCACAATACTCCCGCAGCGCTACACCACTGCCCACGCCACTCCCACAGCGCTACACCACTGCCCACGCCGCTCCCACAGCGCTACACCACTGCCCAAACTACTCCTACAGCGCTTCACCAGTGCCCACGCCACTCCCACAGCGCTACACCACTGCCCACACCACTCCCGCAGCGCTATACCACTGCCCTCACCACTCCCACAGCGCTGCACCACTGCCCACACTACTCCCGCAGCGCTACACCACTGCCCGCACTACTCTGCAGAGCTACACCACTGCCCATACCACTCCCACAGCGCTGCACCACTGCGCACAATACTCCCGCAGCGCTACACCACTGCCCACACTACTCCCACGGCGTTACACCACAACCCACGCCACTCCCACAGCGCTACACCACTGCCCAAAGGACTCCCACAGCGCTTCACCAGTGCCCACGCCACTCCCACAGCGCTACACCACTCCTGCAGCGCTACACTACTGCCCACACCACTCCCGCAGCGCTACACCACTGCCCACAACACTCCCACAGAATTGCACCGATGCCCACACCACTCCCACAGCACTACACCACTGACCATGCCACTCCCACAGTGTTACACCACAACCAACACCACTTCCACAGCGCTACACCACTGCCCACACCACACCCACATCGCTAAACCACAACCCACATTACTCCCACAGCGCTACACCACTGACCAAACCACTCCCACAGCACTACACCACAACCCACACCACTCCCACAGCGCTACACCACTGCCCACACCACTCCCAGAGCACTACACCACTACCCACACCACTCCCACAGGTCTACTCCACAACCCACACCACACACAAAGCGCTAAACTAATGCCCACACACTACCACAGCCCTACACTAACGGCCACACCACTCCCACAGCACTACACTAATGCCCACACCACTCCCACAGCGCTACACAACTGCCAACACCACTCCCACAGCGCTACACAAATGCCCACACTACTCCCACAGCACTACACTAAAGCCCACACCACTCCCACAGCACTACACCATTGCCCACACCACTCCCACAGCACTACACTAATGCCCACAACACTCCCACAGCGCTACACTAATGCCCACAACACTCCCGAGCATTAAAACAATGCCCACACCACTCCCACAGTGCTACGCTGAAGCCCAAAACACTCCCAAGCGCTACACCATGGGCCATACCAATCCTGCAGCGTTAAATCGATGCCCAAACCACTCCCGCAGCGCTACACCACAACCCACACCACTCCCACAGCTCTACACCACTGCCCACATCACGCCCTCAGCGCTACACCACTGCCCACACTACTCACAGATCGCTACCCGACTGCCCACACCACTACCGCAGCGCTACACCACTTCCCACACCACTCCCGCAGCTCTACTCCACAACCCAAACCACACACAAAGCGCTACACCAATGCCCAAAACATTCCCACAGCGCTACACTAATGCCCACAAAACTCCCACAGCGGTACACTACTGTCCACAGCACTCCCACAGCACTACACCACTGCCCAAACCACTCCCACAGCCCTACACCACTGCCACCACCACTCCCACAGCGCTACACCACTGCCCACACCATTCCCACAGCACTACACCACTGCCAAACCACTCCCACAGCGCTACACCACTGCCCACACCACTCCCACAGCGCTACACCACTGCCCACACCACTCCCACAGCGCTACACCACTGCCCACACCACTCCCGCAGCGCTACAACACTCCCCACACCACTCACACAGCGCTACACCACTTGCCACACCGCCTCCGCAGTGCTACACCACAACCCACACCACTCCCACAGCATCTACACCACTGCCCAATCCACTCTCACAGTGTTAAACCACAACCAACACCACTCCCACAGCGCTACACCACTGCCCACACCACTCCCACAGCGCTACACCACTGCACACACCACTCCCACAGCGCTACACCACTGCCCACACCACATCCACAGCGATACACCACTGCCCACACAACTCCAGCAGCGCTACAGCACTGCCCACACCACTCCCACAGCGCTACACCACAACCCACGCCACTCCCACAGCGCTACACAAATGCCCACACCACTCCGACAGCGATACACAAATGCCCACACCACTCCCCCAGCGCTACACCACTGCCCACACCACTCCCACAGCACTACACCACTGCCCAAACCACTCCCACAGCGCTTCACCACTGCCCACACCACTCCCACAGCGCTGCACCTCTGCCCACACCACTCCCACAGCGCTATACCCCTGCCCACACCACTCCCACAGCGCTACACCACTGCCCACACCACTCCCACAGCGCTACACCACTGCCCACACCACTGCCGCAGCATTAAAACACTCGCCACACCACTCGGGCAACGCCACACCACTGCACACACCACTCCCAGGGCACTACACCACTACCCACACCACTCCAAAAGAGCTACAACAATGCCCACGCCACTCCCGCAGGTCTACTCCACAACCCGCAACACACACAAAGCGCTAAACTAATGCCCACAACATTACCACAGCCCTACACTAACGCCCACACCACTCCCACAGCGCTACACTAATGCCCACACTACTCCCACAGCGCTACACTAATGCCCACACTACTCCCACAGCGCTACACTAATGCCCACACTACTCCCACAGCGCTACACTAATGCCCACACCACTCCCGCAGCATTAAACCAATGCCCACGCCACTCCCACAGCGCTACACCACTGCCCACGCCACTCCCGCAGCTCTACTCCACAACCCAAACCACACACAAAGCGCTAAACTAACGCCCACAACATTCCCATAGCGCTACACCAATGCCCACAACATTCCCACTGCGCTACACTAATGCCCAAATAACTCCCACAGCGCTACACCACTGCCCACACCACTCCCACAGCGCTACACCACTGCCCACGCCACTCCCACAGCACTACATCACTGCCCACACCACCCCCACAGCATTACACCACTGCCCACACCACCCCCACAGCGCTACACCTCTGCTCACACCACTCCGGCAGCGCTACATCACTGCCCACACCACCCCCACAGCGCTACACCACTGCCCACACCACTCCCACAGCACTACATCACTGCCCACACCACCCCCACAGCGCTACACCTCTGCTCACACCACTCCCACAGCGCTACACCACTGCCCACACCACTCCCACAGCACTACATCACTGCCCACACCACCCCCACAGCGCTACACCACTGCCCACACCACTCCCACAGCACTACATCACTGCCCACACCACCCCCACAGCATTACACCACAACACAAACCACACACAAAGCGCAAAACTAATGCCCACACCACTCACACAGTGCTGCACCATTGCCCACAATACTCCCGAAGCACTACACAACTGCCCACACCACACCCACAGCGTTACACCATTGCCCACACCACTCCCACAGCACTACACGACTGACCAAACCACTCCCACAGCGCTACACCACTGTGCACAATATTCCCGCAGCACTACACCAGTGCCTACATCAACCCCACAGCACTACAACACTACCCACACCACTCCCAGAGCACTACACACCTGCCCACACCACTGCCACAGCGCTGCACCACTGCCCACACTCCTCCTACAGCACTACACCACTGCCCACACCACTGCCACAGCGCTGCACCAGTGCCCACACTACTCCCGCTGCAACACACCACTGTCCACATCACTCCCAGAGAATTACACCAAAGCCCACACCACTCCCACAGCGCTACACCACTGCCCACACCACTCCCACAGCTCTACACCACTGTCCACACCACTCCCACAGCGCTACAGCACTGCCCACACCACTCCCACAGCGCTACACCACTGCCCACACCACTCCCACAGCGCTACACCACTGCCCACACCACTCCCACAGCGCTACGCCTCAACACACGCCACTCCTACAGCGCTACAGCACTGCGCACAATACTCCCGCAGCCCTACACCAGTGCCCACATCAACCCCACAGCACTACAATACTTCCCACACCACTCCCACAGAACTACACCACTGCCAAACCATTCGCACAGCACTACACCACTGCCCACACCATTCCCACAGCGCTACACCACTGCCCACACCAGTCCCGCAGCTCTACTCCACAACGCAAACAGCACACACAGCGCTAAACTAATGCCCACAACACTCCCACAGCGCTAAACACTCCCACAGCGCTAGACGAATGCCCACACCACTCCCACAGCGCTAAACTAACGCCCACAACACTCCCACAGCGCTACGCTAATTCCCACACCACTCCCACAGCGGAACACTAATGCCCACACTACTCGCACAGCGCTACACCACTGCCCAAACCACTCCCGCAGCGTTAAATCAATGACCACACCACTCCCACTGTGCTACACTAAGGCCACAACACACCCACAGCACTACACCACTACCAACACCACTCCCGCAGCGCTACACCACTGCCCACAGCACTCCCTCAGCGATACACCACTACCAACACCACTCCCGCAGCGCTACCCCACTGCCCACACCACTCCCGCAGCTCTACTCCACAACGCAAACCACACACACAGCGCTGAACTAATGCCCACAACACTACCACAGCGCTAAACTAAAGCCCACACCATTCCCATAGCCCTACACTAATGCCCACACCATTGCCACAGCGCTACACTACAACCCACACCGCTACACCACTGATAAAACCACTCCCAGAGCACTACACCACAACCCACACCACTCCTACAGCGCTACGCCACTGCCCAAACCACTCCCACAGCGTTACACCACAACCCACATCACTCCCACAGCGCTACACCACAACCCACACCACTCCTACAGCGCTACACTAAGGCCCACACCACTCCCACAGCGCTACACCACAGCCCACACCACTCCCCCAGCGCTACACCACAACGCACACCACTCCCGCAGGTCTACTCCACAACCCACACCACACACAAAGCGCTAAACTAATGCCCACACCACTACCACAGCGCTAAACAAAAGCGCACACCACTCCCACAGCGCTACACTAATGCCCACAACAGACCCACAGCGTTAAACCAATGCCGACACCGCTCCTACAGCGATACACCACAACTCACGCCAATCCCACAGCGTTAAACCACTGCTCACACCAATCCCACAGCGCTACACCACTGCCCACACAATTCCCACAGCGCTACACCACTGCCCACACAATTCCCACAGCGCTACACCACTGCCCACACAATTCCCACAGCACTACACCACTGCCCACACCACTCCCACAGCGCTACACCACTGCCCACACCACTCCCACAGCGCTACACCACTGCCCACACCACTCCCACAGCGCTACACCACTGCCCACACCACTCCCACAGCGCTACACTACTGCCCACACCACTCCCACAGCGCTACACCACTGCCCACACCACTCCCACAGCGCTACACCTCAACACACGCCACTCCTACAGCGCTACAGCACTGCGCACAATACTCCCGCAGCCCTACGCCAGTGCCCACATCAACCCCACAGCACTACAATACTTCCCACACCACTCCCACAGAACTACACCACTGCCAAACCATTCGCACAGCACTACACCACTGCCCACACCACTCCCACAGCGCTACACCACTGCCCACACCACTCCCACAGCGCTACACCACAGCCCACACCACTCCCACAGCGCTACACTACTGCCCACACCACTCCCACAGCGCTACACCACTGCCCACACCACTCCCACAGCGCTACAGCACTGCCCACACCACTCCCACAGCGCTACACTACTGCCCACACCACTCCCACAGCGCTACACCACTAACCACAGCGCTCCCGCAGCTCTACCCCACAACCCAAACCACATACACAGCGCTAAACTAATGCCCACACGACTACCACAGCGCAAAACTAACGCCCACACCATTCCCATGGCGCTACACTAATGCCGACACCACTCCCACAGCGCTACACCACAACCCACACCACTCCCACAGCGCTACACCACAGCACAGACCAGTTAAACAGCACGACACCACTGCCCACACCACTCACACAGCGCTACACCACTACCCACACCACTCCCACAGCGCTACACCACTACCCACACCACTCCCACAGCACTACACAACTGCCCACACCACTCCCACAGCGCTACACCACTGCCCACACCACTCCCACAGCACTACACCACAGCCCACACCACTCCCACAGCGCTACACCACTGCCCACACCACTCCCACAGCGCTACACCACTGCCCACACCACTCCCACAGCGCTACACCACTGCCCACACCACTCGCACAGCACTACACCACAGCCCACACCACTCCCACAGCGCTACACCACTGCCCACATCACTCCCACAGCACTACACCACTGCCCACACCACTCCCACAGCGCTACACCACTGCCCACACCACTCCCACAGCGTTACAACACTGCCCACACAACTCCAAACCACATCCACTGCGCTACATCACTCCCACAGCGCTACACCACTGCCCACACCATTGCCACAGAAATACACCAAAGCCAACACCACTTCCACAGCACTACGACACTGCCTAAACCACCCTCACAGAATTACACCACCGACCACACCACTCCCACAGCACTACACCACACCCACACCATTCCTAAAAGTGCTACACCAATGCCCACACCTCTCCCACAGCGCTACACCACTGCCCACACCTCTCCCGCAGCTCTACTCCACAACCCAAATAACACACAAAGCGCTAAACTAATGCACACACTACCACAGCGCTAAACTAACGCCCACACCATTCCCATAGAGCTACACCAATGCCCACACCACTCCCACAGCGCAACACTAATGCCGACACCACTCCCACAGCGCTACACTACTGGCCACACCACTCCCACAGCGCTACACCACTAACCACACCACTCCCGCAGCTCTACCCCACAACCCAATCCACATACACAGCGCTAAACTAATGCCCACACGACTACCACAGCGCAAAACTAACGCCCACACCATTCCCATGGCGCTACACTAATGCCGACACCACTCCCACAGCGCTACACTACTGCCCACACCACTCCCACAGCGCTACACCACTGCCCACACCACTCCCACAGCGCTACAGCACTGCCCACACCACTCCCACAGCGCTACACTACTGCCCACACCACTCCCACAGCGCTACACCACTAACCACAGCGCTCCCGCAGCTCTACCCCACAACCCAAACCACATACACAGCGCTAAACTAATGCCCACACGACTACCACAGCGCAAAACTAACGCCCACACCATTCCCATGGCGCTACACTAATGCCGACACCACTCCCACAGCGCTACACCACAACCCACACCACTCCCACAGCGCTACACCACAGCACAGACCAGTTAAACAGCACGACACCACTGCCCACACCACTCACACAGCGCTACACCACTACCCACACCACTCCCACAGCGCTACACCACTACCCACACCACTCCCACAGCACTACACAACTGCCCACACCACTCCCACAGCGCTACACCACTGCCCACACCACTCCCACAGCACTACACCACAGCCCACACCACTCCCACAGCGCTACACCACTGCCCACACCACTCCCACAGCGCTACACCACTGCCCACACCACTCCCACAGCGCTACACCACTGCCCACACCACTCGCACAGCACTACACCACAGCCCACACCACTCCCACAGCGCTACACCACTGCCCACATCACTCCCACAGCACTACACCACTGCCCACACCACTCCCACAGCGCTACACCACTGCCCACACCACTCCCACAGCGTTACAACACTGCCCACACAACTCCAAACCACATCCACTGCGCTACATCACTCCCACAGCGCTACACCACTGCCCACACCATTGCCACAGAAATACACCAAAGCCAACACCACTTCCACAGCACTACGACACTGCCTAAACCACCCTCACAGAATTACACCACCGACCACACCACTCCCACAGCACTACACCACACCCACACCATTCCTAAAAGTGCTACACCAATGCCCACACCTCTCCCACAGCGCTACACCACTGCCCACACCTCTCCCGCAGCTCTACTCCACAACCCAAATAACACACAAAGCGCTAAACTAATGCACACACTACCACAGCGCTAAACTAACGCCCACACCATTCCCATAGAGCTACACCAATGCCCACACCACTCCCACAGCGCAACACTAATGCCGACACCACTCCCACAGCGCTACACTACTGCCCACACCACTCCCACAGCGCTACACCACTAACCACACCACTCCCGCAGCTCTACCCCACAACCCAATCCACATACACAGCGCTAAACTAATGCCCACACGACTACCACAGCGCAAAACTAACGCCCACACCATTCCCATGGCGCTACACTAATGCCGACACCACTCCCACAGCGCTACACCACTGCCCACACCACTCCAACAGCGCTACACCACTGCCCACACCACTCCCACAGCGCTACACCACTGCCCACACCACTCGCACAGCACTACACCACAGCCCACACCACTCCCACAGCGCTACACCACTGCCCACATCACTCCCACAGCACTACACCACTGCCCACACCACTCCCACAGCGCTACACCACTGCCTACACCACTCCCACAGCGTTACAACACTGCCCACACCACTCCAAACCACATCCACTGCGCTACATCACTCCCACAGCGCTACACCACTGCCCACACCATTGCCACAGAAATACACCAAAGCCAACACCACTTCCACAGCACTACGACACTGCCCAAACCACCCTCACAGAATTACACCACCGACCACACCACTCCCACAGCTCTACACCACACCCACACCATTCCTAAAAGTGCTACACCACTGCCCACACCTCTCCCACAGCGCTACACCACTGCCCACACCTCTCCCGCAGCTCTACTCCACAACCCAAATAACACACAAAGCGCTAAACTAATGCACACACTACCACAGCGCTAAAGTAACGCCCACACCATTCCCATAGAGCTACACCAATGCCCACACCAGTCCCACAGCGCAACACTAATGCCGACACCACTCCCGCAGCGTTAAACCGATGCCCACACCACTCCACAGCACTACACCACAACCCACAAAACTCCCACAGCGCTACACCACTGCCCACACCACCCCCGCCGCGCTACACCACTATCCACAGCACTCCCGCAGCTTTACTCCACAACCCAAACCACATACACATACATAAACTAATGCCCACAACACTAAAACAGCGCAAAACTAACGCCCACACCATTCCCATAGCGCTACTAATGCCCATACCACTCCCACAGCGCTTCACCACAACCCACACCACTCCCACAGCTCTACACCACTGCCCAAACCACTCCCACAGCAATACACCACAACCCACACCTCTCCAACAGCGCTACACCACTGCCCACACCACTCCCACATCGCTACAGCACTACCCACACCACTCCCATAGAGCTAAACCACTACTCACACCACTCCCGCAGCGCTCCACCACTGCCCACATCACCCCCGCAGCGCTACACCACTGCCCACACCACTCCCACATCGTTACACCACAACCCACACCACTCCCACATCATCTACACCACTGCCCATGCCACTCTCACAGCGCTACACCACAACCCACACGACTCCTACAGCGCTACACCACTGCCCACACCACACCCACAGCGCTACACCACAACCCACTCCACTCCCGCAGCGCTACACCACTGCCCACATCACCCCCGCAGCGCTACACCACTGCCCACACCACTCCCACAGCGTTACACCACAACCCACACCACTCCCACATCACCTACACCACTGCCCATGCCACTCTCACAGTGTTACACCACAACCCACACGACTCCTACAGCTCTACACCACTGCCCACACCACTCCCACAGCACTACACCACTGCTCACACCACTCCCACAGCGCTACACCACTGCCCACACCACTCCCACAGCGCTACACCACTACCCACACCACTCCTACAGCGCTAAACCACTGCCCACACCACTCCCACAGCACTACACCACTGCCCGCACGACTCCCACAGCGCTAAACCACTGCCCACAACACTCCCACAGCGCTACACCACTACACACACCACTCCCACAGAGCTGCACCACTGCCCACGCCACTCCGACAGCGTTACACCACAACCCACACCGCTCCCGCAGGTCTACTCCACAACCCACACCACACACAAAGCGCTAAACTAATGCCCACACCACTCCCACAGCGCTATACTGATGCTGACACCACTCCCACAGCACTACACCACTGCCCACACCACTCCCACAGCGCTACACCACTGCCCACACCACTCCCACAGCGTTACACGACTGACCAAACCACTCCCACAGCGGTACACCACTGCCAACACCACTCCCAAAGCAATACACCACAACCCACACGACTGCAACAACGCTACACCACTGCCCACACCACTCCCACAGCGCTGCACCACTGCCCACACCAGTCCCGCAGCATTAAACCTCTCCCCACACTACTGCCCCACACTACTGCCACACTGCTGCCCAAACCACTCCCACAGCGCTACACCACTGCCCATGCCACCTCCACAGTGTTACACCACAACCCACACCCCTCCCACAGCGCTACACAACTGCCAAGACCACTCCCACAGCGCTACACCACTGCCCACACCACTCCCACAGCGCTACACCACTGCCCAAGCCACATCCACAGCGTTACACCACAACCCACACCTCTCACACAGCGCTACACCACTGTCCACACCACTCCCACAGCGCTAAAACGCTGCCCACACCACTCCCACAGAACTACACTACTACCCACACCAATCCCACAGATCTACACCACTGCCCATACCACTCCCGCAGCGCTACACCACTGCCCACATCACTCCCGCAGCGCTAAGTCAATGCCCACACCACTCCCGCAGTGCTACACCACTGCCAACACCACTCCAACAGCGCTACACCACTGACCACACCACTCCCGCAGCATTACACCACTGCCCACACCACTCCCACAACGCTACACCACTGCCCACACCACTCCCACAGCGCTACACCACTGCCCACACCACTCCCACAGCGCTACACCACTTCCCACACCAATCCCACAACGCTACACCACTGCCCACACCACTCCCACAGCGCTACACCACTGCCCACACCACTCCCACAGCGCTACACCACTGCCCACACCACTCCCGCAGCGCTACGCCACTGCCCACACCACACCAGCAGCATTACACCACTGCCCACACCTCACTCACTGCGCTACAGCACTGCCCACGCAACTCCCACAGGGCTACACCACTGCCCACACCAATCCCGCAGCGCTACACCACTACCCACACCACTCCCACAGCGCTACACCACTGCCCACACCACTCCCACAGCGTTACATCACAACCCACAGCACTCCCACAGCGCTACACCACTGCCCACACCACTCCAACGGCACTACACCACTGCCCACACCACTCACATAGCAATACACCACTACCCACACCAATCCCACAGAGCTACACCACTGCCCACGCCACACCCGCAGCGCTACACCACTACCGACACCACCTCCCCATCGCTACACCACAACGCACACCACTCCCGCATGTCTACACCACAACCACACCACACCCACAGCGCTAAACTAACGCCCACACCACTCCCACAGCGCAACACTAATGCCCACAACACTGCCACAGCGCTACAATAATGCCCACACTACTCCCACAGCACAATACCACTGCCCACACCACTCCCTCAGCGTTAAACCAATGCCCACACACTCCAGCAGCACTACACCACTGCCCACACCACTCCCTCAGCGCTACGAGATTGCCAACACTAATCCCACAGCGCTACACGACTGCCCACACCACTCGGACAGCGCTACACCACTGCCCGCACCACTCCCACAGCGCTACACCGCTGCCCAAACAACTCCCACAGCGTTACAAGACTGACCACACCACTCCCACAGCGCAACACCACAACACACACCAATCCCACAGCGCTACACCTCTGCCCACGCAATTCCCACAACGCAACACCACTGCCCACACCACTCCCACAGCGCTACACAACTACCCACACCACTCCCACAGCACTAAACCACTACCCACACCACTCACATAGCAATGCTCCACTACCCACACCACTCCCACAGAGCTACACCACAGCACACGCCACACCCGCAGCGCTACACCAGTACCCACACCAGTCCCCCAGCGCCACAACACAACCCACACCACTCCAGCAGGTCTACTCCACAACCACAACCACACCCCCAGCGCTAAACTAACGCCCACACCACTCCCACAGCGCTAAACTAACGCCCACACCACTCCCACAGCGCTACACTAATGCCCACAACACTGCCACAGCGCTACACTAATGCCCACACCACTCCAGCAGCGCTACACCACTGCCCACGCAACTCCCACAGCGCTACACCACTGCCCACAATACTCCCGCAGCCTTAAATCAATGCCGACACAACTCCCGCAGCGCTACGCCACAACCCACACCACTCCAGCAGCATTACACCACTGCCCGCAACCCTCCCATGGCGTTACACTACAACGCAGACCAAACCCACAGAAATACACCAAAGCCAACATCACTCCCACAACACTACACCACTGCAGGCACCACTCCCGCAGCATTACACAACTGCCCACACCACTCCCACAGCAACACACCACTGCCCACACCACTCTCACAGAAATACACCAAAGCCAACACCACTCCCACAACACTATGCCACTTCCCACACCACTCCCGCAGCATCAAACCAGTGCCCACACCACTCCCGCAGCATTAAACCACACCCCACACCACTCGGGCAACCCTACACCGCTGCCCACACCACTCGCACAGCACAACACCACTGCCCATGCCACTCCCACAGTGTTACACCACAACCCACACACCTCCCACAGCGCTCTACCACTGCCCACACTAATCCCACAGCGCTACACCACTGCCCACAACACTTCCCCAGCGCGATACTACTGCACACACCAATCCCACAGCACTACATCACTGCCCACACTACTCCCACAGCGCTACACCACTGCCCACACCACTCCCACAGCGCAACACCACTCCCGACACCACTCCCACAGCGCTACACCACTACCCACACCACTCCCACAGCGCTACACCACTGAACACACCACTCCCACAGCACTACACCACTGCCCACACCACTCCCACAGCGCTACACCACTGCCCACACCACTCCCACAGCACTACACCACTGGCCGCACCACTCCCACAGCACTACACCGCTGCCCATACCACTCCCACAGCGCTACACCACTGCCCACACCACTCACACAGCGCTACACCACTGCCCAGAGCACTCCCACAGCGCTACACCACTGGCCACACCACTCCAACAGCACTACACCACTGCACACACCACTCCCACAGCGTTACACCATTGCCCACACCACTCCCGCTGCGCTACACCACTGCCCAAACCATTCCCACAGCTCTACACCACTGCCCACAACACTCCCGCAGCGTTACACCACAACCCACACCACTCCCACAGCGCTACACCACATTCAACACCACTCTCACAGCATTACAGCGCAACCCACACCACTCCCACTGTAGTAAACAAATGCCCACACCACTGCAGCAGCGCTAGACCACTGCCCAAACCACTCCCACAGCTCTACACCACAACACTCACCACTCCCACAGCACTGCATCACTGCCCATGCCACTCCCACAGTGACACACCACAACCCACACCACTTCCACAGCGCTACACCACTGCCCACACCACTCCCGCAGCGCTACACCAATGTCCACACCACTCCCACAGCACTACACCACTGCCCACACCACTCCCACAGCTCTACACCACTGCCCACACCACTCCCACAGCACTACACCACAACCCACACCACTCCCACAGCTCTACACCACACCCACACCACTCCCACAGCGCTACACCACTGCCCACACCACACCCACAGGACTACACCACTGTCTACACCACTCCCAGAGCGCTACTCCACAACCCACACCACACACAAAGCGCTAAACTAATGCCCACAACACGACCACAGCGCTAAACTAACGCCTACACCACTCCCACAGCGCAAAACTAATGCCCACATCGCTCCCACAGCGCTACACTAAGCCCCACACCACTCCCACAGCACTACACCACTGCCCATACAACTCCCACAGCACTACACCACTGCCCATACAACTCCCACAGCGCTACACCACTTCTCACACCTCTCCCACAGCGCTACACCACAACCCACACCACTCCCACAGCGCTACACCACTGCCCATACCACTCCCACAGCGTTACACCACTGCCCACAACACTCCCACACGCTACACTAATGCCCACACCACTCCCACAGCACAGTACCACTGCCCACAGTATTAAACCAATGACCTCACCACTCCAGCACTACACCACTGCCCTCGCCACTCCCACAGCAATACACCACTGCCCACACCACTCTCACAGAAATACACCACAGCCAACACCACTCCCACAACACTATGCCACTGCCCACACCACTCCCGCAGCATTAAACCAGTGCCCACACCACTCCCGCAGCATTAAACCACACCCCACACCACTCGGGCAACCCTACACCGCTGCCCACACCACTCGCACAGCGCAACACCACTGCCCATGCCACTCCCACAGTGTTACACCACAACCCACACCACTCCCACAGCGCTCTACCACTGCCCACACTAATCCCACAGCGCTACACCATTGCCCACAACACTTCCCCAGCGCGATACTAATGCACACACCAATCCTACAGCACTACACCACTGCCCACACAACTCCCACAACGCTACACCACTGTCCACACCAATCCCACAGCACTATACCACTGCCCGCACCACTCCCACAGCACTACACCGCTGCCCATACCACTCCCACAGCGCTACACCACTGCCCACACCACTCCCACAGCGCTACATCACTGCCCACAGCACTCCCACAGCGCGACACCACTGGCCACACCACTCCAACAGCACTACACCACTGCACACACCACTCCCACAGCGTTACACCATTGCCCACACCACTCCCGCTGCGCTACACCACTGCCCAAAACATTCCCACAGCTCTACACCACTGCCCACACCACTCCCGCAGCGTTACACCACAACCCACACCACTCCCACAGCGTTACACCGCATTCAACACCACTCTCACAGCGTTACAGCGCAACCCACACCACTCCCACTGCAATAAACGAATGCCCACACCACTGCAGCAGCGCTACATCACTGCCCAAACCACTCCCACAGCTCTACACCACAACACTCACCACTCCCACAGCACTGCATCACTGCCCATGCCACTCCCACAGTGACACACCACAACCCACACCACTTCCACAGCGCTACACCACAACCCACACCACTTCCACAGCGCTACACCACTGCCCACACCTCTCCCGCAGCGCTACACCACTGTCCACACCACTCCCACAGCACTACACCACTGCCCGAGCCACTCCCACAGCACTACACCGCTGCCCATACCACTCCCACAGCGCTACACCACTGCCCACACCACTCCCACAGCACTACACCACTGCCCACACCACTCCCACAGCGCTACACCACTGCCCACACAACTCCCACAGCACTACACCACAACCCACACCACTCCCACAGCGCTACACCACTGCCCACACCACACCCACAGGACTACACCACTGTCTACACCACTCCCAGAGCGCTACTCCAAAACCCACACCACACACAAAGCGCTAAACTAATGCCCACAACACGACCACAGCGCTAAACTAACGCCTACACCACTCCCACAGCGCAAAAGTAATGCCCACATCGCTCCCACAGCGCTACACTAAGCCCCACACCACTCCCACAGCACTACACCACTGCCCATACAACTCCCACAGCGCTACACCACTGCCCACGGCACTCCCACAGCGCTACACCACTTCTCACACCTCTCCCACAGCGCTACACCACAACCCACACCACTCCCACAGCGCTACACTAATGCCCACAACACTCCCACACGCTACACTAATGCCGAAACCACTCCCACAGCACAGTACCACTGCCCACAGTATTAAACCAATGACCTCACCACTCCAGCACTACACCACTGCCCTCGCCACTCCCACAGCAACACACCACTGCCCACACCACTCTCACAGAAATACACCAGAAGCCAACACCACTCCCACAACACTATGCCACTGCCCACACCACTCCCGCAGCATTAAACCAGTGCCCACACCACTCCCGCAGCATTAAACCACACCCCACACCACTCGGGCAACCCTACACCGCTGCCCACACCACTCGCACAGCACAACACCACTGCCCATGCCACTCCCACAGTGTTACACCACAACCCACACCACTCCCACAGCGCTCTACCACTGCCCACACTAATCCCACAGCGCTACACCACTGCCCACAACACTTCCCCAGCGCGATACTAATGCAAACACCAATCCTACAGCACTACACCACTGCCCACACAACTCCCACAACGCTACACCACTGTCCACACCACTCCCACAGCACTATACCACTGCCCGCACCACTCCCACAGCACTACACCACTGCCCATACCACTCCCACAGCGCTACACCACTGCCCACACCACTCCCACAGCGCTACATCACTGCCCACAGCACTCCCACAGCGCTACACCACTGGCCACACCACTCCAACAGCACTACACCACTGCACACACCACTCCCACAGCGTTACACCATTGCCCACACCACTCCCGCTGCGCTACACCACTGCCCAAACGATTCCCACAGCTCTACACCACTGCCCACACCACTCCCGCAGCGTTACACCACAACCCACGCCACTCCCACAGCGCTACACCACAACCCACACAACTCCCACAGCGTTACACCGCATTCAACACCACTCTCACAACGTTACAGCGCAACCCACACCACTCCCACTGTACTAAACGAATGCCCACACCACTGCAGCAGCGCTACACCACTGCCCAAACCACTCCCACAGCTCTACACCACAACACTCACCACTCCCACAGCACTGCATCACTGCCCATGCCACTCCCACAGTGACACACCACAACCCACACCACTTCCACAGCGCTACACCACCACCCACACCACTTCCACAGCGCTACACCACTGCCCACACCTCTCCCGCAGCGCTACACCACTGTCCACACCACTCCCACAGCACTACACCACTGCCCGAGCCACTCCCACAGCACTACACCGCTGCCCATACCACTCCCACAGCGCTACACCACTGCCCACACCACTCCCACAGCACTACACCACTGCCCACACCACTTCCACAGCGCTACACCACTGCCCACACCACTCCCACAGCACTACACCACAACCCACACCACTCCCACAGCTCTACACCACACCCACACCACTCCCACAGCGCTACACCACTGCCCACACCACACCCACAGGACTACACCACTGTCTACACCACTCCCAGAGCGCTACTCCACAACCCACACCACACACAAAGCGCTAAACTAATGCCCACAACACGACCACAGCGCTAAACTAACGCCTACACCACTCCCACAGCGCAAAACTAATGCCCACATCGCTCACACAGCGCTACACTAAGCCCCACACCACTCCCACAGCACTACACCACTGCCCATACAACTCCCACAGCGCTACACCACTGCCCACGGCACTCCCACAGCGCTACACCACTTCTCACACCTCTCCCACAGCGCTACACCACAACCCACACCACTCCCACAGCGCTACACTAATGCCCACAACACTCCCACACGCTACACTAATGCCGAAACCACTCCCACAGCACAGTACCACTGCCCACAGTATTAAACCAATGACCTCACCACTCCAGCACTACACCACTGCCCTCGCCACTCCCACAGCAACACACCACTGCCCACACCACTCTCACAGAAATACACCAGAAGCCAACACCACTCCCACAACACTATGCCACTGCCCACACCACTCCCGCAGCATTAAACCAGTGCCCACACCACTCCCGCAGCATTAAACCACACCCCACACCACTCGGGCAACCCTACACCGCTGCCCACACCAGTCGCACAGCACAACACCACTGCCCATGCCACTCCCACAGTGTTACACCACAACCCACAGCACTCCCAGAGCGCTCCACCACTGCCCACACCACTCCCACAGCGCTCCACCACTGCCCACACCACTCCCACAGCGCTACACCACTGCCCACAACACTTCCCCAGCGCGATACTACTGCACACACCAATCCCACAGCGCTACACCACTCCCACAACGCCTCACCACTGTCCACACCACTCCCACAGCACTATACCACTGCCCGCACCACTCCCACAGCGCTACACAGCTGCCCATACCACTCCCACAGCGCTACACCACTGCCCACACCACTCCCACAGCGCTACACCACTGCCCACAGCACTCCCACAGCGCTACACCACTGGCCACACCACTCCAACAGCACTACAGCACTGCACACACCACTCCCACAGCGTTACACCTTTGCCCACACCACTCCCGCTGCGCTACACCACTGCCCAAACCATTCCCACAGCTCTACACCACTGCCCACAACACTCCCGCAGCGTTACACCACAACCCAAACCACTCCCAAAGTGCTACACCACATTCAACACCACTCTCAAAGCGTTACAGCACAACCCACACCACTCCGAATGTACTAAACGAATGCCCACACCACTGCAGCAGCGCTACACCACTGCCCAATCCACTCCCACAGCTCTACACCACAACACTCACCACTCCTACAGCACTGCATCACTGCCCATGCCACTCCCACAGTGACACACCACAACCCACACCACTTCCACAGCGCTACACCACTGTCCACACCACTCCCGCAGCACTACACCACTGTCCACACCACTCCCACAGCACTACACCACTGCCCGAGCCACTCCCACAGCACTACACCGCTGCCCATACCACTCCCACAGCGCTACACCACTGTCCACACCACTCCCACAGACTACACCACTGCCCACACCACTCCCACAGCGCTACACCACTGCCCACACCACTCCCACAGCACTACACCACAACCCACACCACTCCCACAGCTCTACACCACACCCACACCACTCCCACAGCGCTACACCACTGCCCACACCACACCCACAGGACTACACCACTGTCTACACCACTCCCAGAGCGCTACTCCACAACCCACACCACACACAAAGCGCTAATCTAATGCCCACAACACGACCACAGCGCTAAACTAACGCCTACACCACTCCCACAGCGCAAAACTAATGCCCACATCGCTCACACAGCGCTACACTAAGCCCCACACCACTCCCACAGCATTACACCACTGCCCATACAACTCCCACAGCGCTACACCACTGCCCACGGCACTCCCACAGCGCTACACCACTTCTCACACCTCTCCCATAGCGCTACACCACAACCCACACCACTCCCACAGCGCTACACTAATGCCCACAACACTCCCACACGCTACACTAATGCCGAAACCACTCCCACAGCACAGTACCACTGCCCACAGTATTAAACCAATGACCTCACCACTCCAGCACTACACCACTGCCCTCGCCACTCCCACAGCAACACACCACTGCCCACACCACTCTCACAGAAATACACCAGAAGCCAACACCACTCCCACAACACTATGCCACTGCCCACACCACTCCCGCAGCATTAAACCAGTGCCCACACCACTCCCGCAGCATTAAACCACACCCCACACCACTCGGGCAACCCTACACCGCTGCCCACACCACGCGCACAGCACAACACCACTGCCCATGCCACTCCCACAGTGTTACACCACAACCCACACCACTCCCACAGCGCTCCACCACTACCCACACTAATCCCACAGCGCTACACCACTGCCCACAACACTTCCCCAGCGCG
Source organism: Cetorhinus maximus (assembly GCF_964194155.1). Taxonomy (NCBI): domain Eukaryota; kingdom Metazoa; phylum Chordata; class Chondrichthyes; order Lamniformes; family Cetorhinidae; genus Cetorhinus; species Cetorhinus maximus. The sequence continues at coordinate 44,075 of NW_027596606.1, forward strand.
ATACTACTGCACACACCAATCCCACAGCGCTACACCACTGTCCACACCACTCCCACAGCACTATACCACTGCCCGCACCACTCCCACAGCACTACACCGCTGCCCATACCACTCCCACAGCGCTACACCACTGCCCACACCACTCCCACAGCGCTACACCACTGCCCACAGCACTCCCACAGCGCTACACCACTGGCCACACCACTCCAACAGCACTACACCACTGCACACACCACTCCCACAGCGTTACACCATTGCCCACACCACTCCCGCTGCGCTACACCACTGCCCAAACCATTCCCACAGCTCTACACCACTGCCCACACCACTCCCGCAGCGTTACACCACAACCCAAACCACTCCCACAGTGCTACACCACATTCAACACCACACTCACAGCGTTACAGCGCAACCCACACCACACCCACTGTACAATACGAATGCCCACACCACTGCAGCAGCGCTACACCACTGCCCAAACCACTCCCACAGCTCTACACCACAACACTCACCACATCCACAGCACTACATCACTGCCCATGCCACTTCCACAGTGACACACCACAACCCACACCACTTCCACAGCGCTACACCACTGCCCACACCTCTCCTGCAGCACTACACCACTGTCCACACCACTCCCACAGCACTACACCACTGCCCGAGCCACTCCCACAGCACTACACCGCTGCCCATACCACTCCCACAGCGCTACACCACTGTCCACACCACTCCCACATCACTACATCACTGCCCACACCACTCCCACAGCGCTACACCACTGCCCACACCACTCCCACAGCACTACACCACAACCCACACCACTCCCACAGCTCTACACCACAACCACACCACTCCCGCAGCGTTACACCACAACCCAAACCACTCCCACAGTGCTACACCACATTCAACACCACACTCACAGCGTTACAGCGCAACCCACACCACACCCACTGTACAATACGAATGCCCACACCACTGCAGCAGCGCTACACCACTGCCCAAACCACTCCCACAGCTCTACACCACAACACTCACCACTCCCACAGCACTACATCACTGCCCATGCCACTTCCACAGTGACACACCACAACCCACACCACTTCCACAGCGCTACACCACTGCCCACACCTCTCCCGCAGCACTACACCACTGTCCACACCACTCCCACAGCACTACACCACTGCCCGAGCCACTCCCACAGCACTACACCGCTGCCCATACCACTCCCACATCACTACATCACTGCCCACACCACTCCCACAGCGCTACACCACTGCCCACACCACTCCCACAGCACTACACCACAACCCACACCACTCCCACAGCTCTACACCACAACCACACCACTCCCACAGCGCTACACCACTGCCCACACCACTCCCACAGCGCTACACCACTGCCCACACCACTCCCACAGCACTACACCACAACCCACACCACTCCCACAGCTCTACACCACAACCACACCACTCCCACAGCGCTACACCACTGCCCACACCACACCCACAGGACTACACCACTGTCTACACCACTCCCAGAGCGCTACTCCACAACCCACACCACACACAAAGCGCTAAACAAATGCCCACAACATGACCACAGCGCTAACCTAACGCCTACACCACTCCCACAGCGCTACACTAAGCCCCACACCACTCCCACAGCACTACACCACTGCCCATACAACTCCCACAGCGCTACACCACTGCCCACGGCACTCCCACAGCGCTACACCACTGCCCACACCTCTCCCACAGCGCTACACCACAACCCACACCACTCCCACAGCGCTACACCACTGCCCACACCAGTCCCACAGCGCTACACCACTGCCCACACCTCTCCCGCAGCGCTACACCACTGTCCACACCACTCCCACAGCACTACAACACTGCCCGAGCCCGACAGCGTAGCAACACTACCCACACCACTCCCACAGATCTACACCACTCCCACAGCGCTACGCCACTGTCTACACCACTCCCGCAGCACTACACCACTGCCCACAACACTCCCACAGCACTACACCACTGCCCACACCACTCCCACAGCGCTACACCACTGCCAACACCACTCCCACAGCTCTACACCACTGCCAACACCACCCCCACAGCTCTACACCACTGCCCACACCACTCCCACAGCATTATACCACTGCCCACACCACTCCCGCAGCGCTACAACACTAACCACACCACTCCCGCAGCGACAAACCACTACCCACACCACTCCCACAGCGCTACACCACTGCCCATATCACTCCCGCAGCGCTACACCACAACCCACACCACTCCTGCCGCACTACTCCACAACCCACACCACACACAAAGCGCTAAACTAACGCCCAAACCACTCCCACGGCGCTACACTAATGCCCACATCGCTCCCACGGCGCTACACTAAGCCCCACACCACTCCCACAGCGATACACCACAACCCACGCCACTCCAACAGCGCTACACCACTGCCCACACCACTCCCACAGCGCTACACCACTGCCCACACCTCTCCCACAGCGTTACATCACAACCCACACCACTCCCACAGCGCTACACCACTGCCCACACCACTCCCACAGCAGTACAACAAAACCCATATCACACCCACAAAACTACACCACTGCCCCCACCACTCCCACAGCACTACACCACTACCCACACCACTCCCACAGCACTACACCACTACTCACACCACTCCCACAGCGCTACACCACTGCCCACACCACTCCCACAGCACTACACCACTGCCCTCGCCACTCCCACAGCGATACAGCACAACCCACGCCTCTCCCACAGCACTACACCACTGCCCTCGCCACTCCCACAGCGATACAGCACAACCCACGCCTCTCCCACAGCGTTACACCACAGCCCACACCACAGCCCACACCACTCCCACAGCGTTACAAGACTGACCACACCACTCCCACAGCACTACACCACTGCTCACACTACTCCCGCAGCGTTACAAGACTGACCACACCACTCCCACAGCACTACACCACTGCTCACACCACTCCCGCTGCATTAAACCAATGCCCACACCACTCCCACAGCACTACAGCACTACCCACACCACTCCCACAGCACTACACCAATGCCCACAACACTCCCACAGCACTACACCACTGCCCACACCACTACCACAGCGCAACAACACTGCCCACACCACTCCCACAGCACTACACCACTGCCCACACCATTCCCACAGCGCTACATCACTGCCTAAACCACTCCCAAAGCTCTACACCACTGCCCTCACCACTCCCACAGCACTACACCACTGCCCACACCATTCCCACAGCGCTACATCACTGCCTAAACCACTCCCAAAGCTCTACACCACTGCCCTCACCACTCCCACAGCACTACACCACTGCCCACACCATTCCCACAGCGCTACATCACTGCCTAAACCACTCCCAAAGCTCTACACCACTGCCCTCACCACTCCCACAGCACTACACCACTGCCCACACCATTCCCACAGCGCTACACCACTGCCCACACCACTCCCACAGCACTACACCACTACCCACACCACTCCCACAGCACTACAGCACTACCCACACCACTCCCACAGCACTACACCACTGCCCACAACACTCCCACAGCACTACACCACTGCCCACACCACTACCACAGCGCAACAACACTGCCCACACCACTCCCACAGCACTACACCACTGCCCACACCATTCCCACAGCGCTACATCACTGCCTAAACCACTCCCAAAGCTCTACACCACTGCCCTCACCACTCCCACAGCACTACACCACTGCCCACACCATTCCCACAGCGCTACATCACTGCCTAAACCACTCCCAAAGCTCTACACCACTGCCCTCACCACTCCCACAGCACTGCACCTTTGCCCAAACCACTCCAAAACTCTACACCACTGCCCCACACCACTCCCACAGCACTACACCACTAACCACACCACTCCCTCAGCACTACACCACTGCCCATACAATTCACACAGCGCTACACAACTGCACACACCACTCCCAAAGCACTACACCGCTGCCCACACCACTCCCACAGCGCTTCACCACTGCCCACACAACTCCCACAGCATTAAACCACTGCCCACACCAACCTCACAGCGCTACACCACTGCTCTCACCACTCCCGCAGTGCTACACCACTTCCCACACACTCCCAAAGCGCTACACCACTGCCAAAACCTCTCCCACAGCGCTTCACCACAACACACACCACTCCCACAGCACTACACCACTGCCCACACACTCCCACAGCACTACACCACTGCCCACACCACTCCCACAGCGCTACACCACTGCCCACACCTCTCCCACAGCGCTACACCACTACACACACCACTCCCACAGCACTACACCACCCCCCACACACTCCCACAGCACTACTCCACTGCTCACACCACTCCCGCAGCTCTAGTGCACAACACACATCACACACACAGCGCTAAACTAATGCCCACACCTCTCCCACAGCGCTAGACGAATACCCACACCACTCCCACAGGGCTACACCACTGCCCACGGCACTCCCACAGCGCTACACCACTGCCCACACCTCTCCCACAGCGCTACACCACAACCCACACCACTCCCACAGCGCTACACCACTGCCCACACCACTCCCACAGCGCTACACCACTGCCCACACCTCTCCCGCAGCGCTACACCACTGTCCACACCACTCCCACAACACTACAACACTGCCCGAGCCACTCCCACAGCACTACACCGCTGCCGATACCACTCCCACAGCGCTACACCGCTGCCCACACCACTCCCACAGCACTACACCACTGCCCACACCACTCCCACAGCGCTACACCACTGCCCACACCACTCCCACAGCACTACACCACAACCCACACCCCTCCCACAGCTCTACACCACACCCACACCACTCCCACAGCGCTACACCACTGCCCACACCACACCCACAGGACTACACCAGTGTCTACACCACTCACACAGCGCTACACCACTGTCTACACCACTCCCAGAGCGCTACACCATTGCCCACACCACACCGACAGCGTAGCAACACTACCCACACCACTCCCACAGATCTACACCACAACACACACCACTCCCACAGCGCTACGCCACTGTCTACACCACTCCCACAGCACTACACCACTGCCCCCATCATGAACCCTATTTAAACAGGGCCCCCATCATAAACACTATATAAACAGTGCCCCCATCATAAACACTATATAAACAGTGCCCCCATCATAAACACTATATAAACAGAGCCCCCATCATAAACACTATATAAGCAGCGCCCCCATGATAAACACTATATAGACAGTGCCCCCATCATAAACACTATATAAACAGTCCCCCCATCATAAACACTATATAAACAGTGCCCCCATCCTAAACACTATATAAACAGTGCCCCATCATAAACACTATATAAACAGTGCCCCCATCATAAACTCTATATAAACAGTGCCCCATAATAAACAGTATTTAAACCGTGCACCCATCATAAACACTATTTAAACAGCGCCCCATCATAAACATTATTTTAACAGTGCCCCATCATAAACACTATATAAACAGTGCCCCCATCATAAACACTATATAAACAGTGCCCCCATCATAAACACTATTTAAACAGTGCTCGCATCCTAAACTCTATTTAAACAGTGCCCCCATCATAAACACTATACAAACAGTGCCCCATCATACATACTATTTAAACAGTGGCCCATCATAAAACCTATTTTAACAGTGCCCCCATCATAAACATTATATAAACAGTGCCCCCGTCACAAACATTATATAAACAGTGCCCCCGTCATAAACATTATATAAACAGTGCCCCCATCATGAACCCTATTTAAAAAGTGCCCCCGTCATAAACCCTATTTAAACAGTGCCCCCATCATAAACCCTATTTAAACAGTGCCCCCAACATAAACACCATTTAAACAGTGCCCCCATCATAAACACTATATAAACAGTGCCCCCATCATAAACACTATATAAACAGTGCCCCCATCATAAACACTATATAAACAGTGCCCCCATCACAAACACTATATAAACAGTGCCCCCATCATAAACACTATTTAAACTGTGCACGCATCATAAACACTATTTAAACAGTGCCCCCATCATAAACACTATACAAACAGTGCCCCATCATAAATACTATTTAAACAGTGCCCCCTTCATAAATATTATATAAACAGTGTCCCCATCATAAACAGTAAGTATACAGTTTCCCCATCATAAACCCTATTTAGACAGTGCCCCATCATAAACACTATTTAAGCTGTGCCCCATCATAAACACTATTTAAACAGTGCCCCATCATAAACACTATTTAAACAGTGCACCATCATAAACACTATTTAAACTGTGCCCCCATCATAAACACTATATGAACAATGCCCCATCATAAACACTATTTAAACAGTGCCCCATCATAAACGCTATTTAAACAGTGCCCCCATCATAAACACTATTTAAACAGTGCCCCATTGTAAACAATATTTAAACAGTGCCCCCATCATTAACACTATATAAACAATGCCCCATCATAAATACTATTTAAACAGTGCCCCATCATAAACTCCATTTAAACAGTGATCCCATCATAAACACTATATAAACAGTGCCCTCTCATAAACATTATTTAAACAGTGATGTGCTCTGTCCCAGGACTGACTTTAAATTCTGGCCCCATCACTATTTAAACAATTCCCCATCATAAACACTATATAGAGAGTGCCCAATCAAAAACAGAATATAAACAGTGCCCCATCATTAACACTACATAAACTGCTTTAACAGTGTTTATGATGTAGCACTGATTAAATTGTTATTATGATGGGTCACTGTTTAAATAGTGTTTATGATGCGGGGGCTGCTTATATAGTGTTTATGATGGGGGCACTGTATAAATAGGGTTTATGTTGGGGGCACTGTTTATACAGTTTAAACAAAAAAACCATTCATAACACCAACAAATTCAACAACAACCTCAATATTGAAAATCCTCATCAAATTCAACGACCTCAACTTTGGAAAACACCAACAAATTCAAGAACAACCTCAACTTTAAAATATACAAAAAAGTTCAAAAAATAACATTGATAACACCAACAAATTTAACAAAAACCTCAATATTGAAAATCAGCGACAAATTCAACAACCTCAACACTGAAAAACACGAACAAATTCAACAACAACCTTAACTTTTAGAAATATAAACAAGTTCAACAAAAAAATATTGATAACAATTTTAACAAGAGTGAAAGACACCAGCAAATTGAACAACAACCTCAACATTGAAAAACACCAACAAATTCAAAAACAACCTCAACAATGAAAAACACAAAAAAGTTCATTAAACATTGATAACACCAACAAATTTAACAACAACCTCAATAATGAAAATCAGCGACAAATTCAACAACCTCAACATTGAATATCACCAAAAAATTCAGCAACAACCTCAAGATTGAAAAACACAAAAAAGTTCAAAAAAACCATTCATAACACCAACAAATTCAACAACAACCTCAACATTGAAAAACACGAACAAATTCAACAACAAGCTCAACATTGAAAAACACCAATAAATTCAGCAAAAACCTCAACATTGAAAAACACCAACAAATTCAACAACTGGTTTAAATTTGAAAAATACAAAAAGTTTCAAAAAAAAACATTGATAACACCAACATATTCAACAACAGCCTCAATATTGACAATCATCAACAATACCAACAACAGACTCAACATTGAAAAAAGCCATCAATTTCAACAACATCGTCAATATTGAAAATCCCAACAAATTCAACAACAACCTCAACTTTTAAAAGTACAAAACAGTTCAACAAAATAAACGTTGATAACACGAACAAATTTAACAACAACCTCAATATTGAAAATCAGCGACAAATTCAAGAACCTCATCACTGAACATCACCAACAAATTCAGCAACAACCTGAACTTTGAAAAACTCAAAAAATTTCAAAAAAAACCATTGATAACACCAACAGATTCAACAACAACCTCAATAATGAAAATCAGCAACAATTTCAACGACCACAAATTTGAAAAACACAAACAAATTCAATAACAACCTCAACTTTTAAAAATACCATCAAGTTCAACAGAAAAATATTGATAACACCTAAAAATTCAACAACAAATTCAATGTTGAAAATCAACAACGAATTCAACAACAACCTCAATATTGAAAATCACCAAGATATTCAACAACCTCAACACTGAATAACACCAACAAATTCAGCAACAACCTCAACTTTGAAAAACACAAAAAAGTTCAAAAAATACATTCATAACACCAACAAATACAACAACAACCTCAACATTGAAAAACACCAACAAATTCAATAACAACCTCAACTTTGAAAAACACAAAAAAGTTCAAAAAAAAACATTCAGAACACCAACAAATTCAACAACAACCTCAATATTGAAAATCACCAACAATTTCAACGACCTCAACTTTGAAAAACACAAGTGAATTCAGCATCAACCTCAACATTGAAAAACAACAACAAATTAAACAGCGACCTCAACGTTCAAGAATACAAAAAAGTTGAAAAAATAACATTGATAACAGCAAAAAATTCAACAACAACCTGTACATTCATAAACACCCACAAATTCAACGACAACCTCAACATTGAAAAACAGCAACACATTCAAAAACAACTTCAACTTTGAAAAATACAAAATTTTTTTAAAAATAACATTGATAACACCAACATGTTCAACAAAAACCTCAATATTGACAATCATCAACAATACCAACAACAATCTCAAGATTGAAAAACGCCATCAATTTCAACAACACCGCAATATTGAAAATCCCAACATATTCAACAACAACCTCAACTTTTAAAAGTACAAATAAGTTCAACAAAATAAACATTGATAACAGCAACAAATTGAACAACAACCTCAATATTGAAAATCTCCGACAAATTCAACAACCTAAACACTGAATATCACCAACAAATTCAACAACAACCTCAAGATTGAAAAACACAAAAAAGTTCAAAAAAACCATTCATAACACCAACAAATTCAACAACAACCTCAATATTGAAAATCACCAACAAATTCAACTACCTCAACTTTGAAAAGCACAAGTCAATTCAACATCAAACTCAACATTGAAAAACAACAACAAATTAAACAACAACCACAACATTCAAAAATAGAAAAATGTTCACAAAATAACATTGATAACAGCAACAAATTCAGCAACAACCTCAACATTGAAAAATACAAAAAGTTTCAAAAAAATAACATTGATAACACCAACATGTTCAACAACAACCTCAATATTGACAATCACCAATAATTCCAACAACAAACTCAACATTGAAAAACGCCAACAATTTCAACAACAACCTCATTATGGAAAATCACAACAAATTCAACAACAACCTCAACTTTTAAAAGTATAAAAAAATTCAACAAAATAAACGTTGATAACACCAACAAATTGAACAACAACCTCAATATTGAAAATCAATGACAAATTCAACAACCTCAACACTGAATATCACCAACAAATTCAGCAACAAACTCAACTTTGAAAAGCACAAAAAATTTCAAAAAAAACATTGATAACATCAACAAATTCAACAACAAGCTGAACATTGAAAATTATGAACAAATTCAACGACCTCAACATTGAAAAACACCAACAAATTCAACAACAACCTCATCATTGGAAAACACCAATAAATTCAACAACAACCTCAACATTGAAAATCACCAACAAATTCAACAACAACCTCAGCTTTCAAAAATACAAAAAAGAACAAAAAATAACATTGATAATGTCAACAAATTCAACAATAACCTGAACATTGAAAAACACCAACAAATTCAACTACAACCTCAACATTGAAAAACACCAACAATTTCAACAACAACTTCAACATTGAAAAATATCAACAATAACAACAACAACCTCAACATTGAAAAATGCCAACAATTTCAACAACAACCTCAATATTGAAAATCCCAACAAATTCAACAACAACCTCAACTTTCAAAAGTACAAAAAAGTTCAAAAAATAACATTGATAACACCAACAAATTCAACAACAACCTCAACATTGGAAAACACCGACAAATTCAACAACCTCAACACTGATTATCACCAACACATTCAGCAACAACCTCAGCTTTGAAAAACACAAACAAATTAAAAAAAAACATTCAGAACACCAACAAATTCAACAACAACCTCAATATTGAAAATCACCAACAAATTCAACAACCTTAACGCTGAATATCACCAACAAATTCATCAACAACCTCAATATTGAAAATCACCAACAAATTCAACGACCTCAACTTTGAAAAGCACAAGTAAATTCAACATCAACCTCAACATTGAAAAACAAAAATAAATTCAACAACAACCTCAACGTTCAAAAATACAAAAAAGTTCAAAAAATAAAATTGATAACACCAACAAATTCAACGACAACCTCAATATTGAAAATCACCAACAAATTCAACAACCTCAACATTGAAAATCACCAACAAATTCAGCAACAACCTCAAGAATGAAAAACACAAAAAAGTACAAAAAAAGCATTCATAACACCAACAAATTCAACAACAACCTCAATATTGAAAATGACCAACAAATTCAACACCAACCTCTATATTGAAAATCACCAACAAATTCAACAACCTCAACATTGAAAAACACCAACAAATTCAACAACAACCTCAACATTGAATAAAAACAATAAATTCAACAACAACCTCAACATTGAAAAACACCAACAAATGCAACAACAACCTCAACTTTCAAAAATACAAAAAAGTTCAAAAAATAACATTGATAACACCAACAAATTCAACAACAACCTCAACATTGGAAAACACAAAAAAGTTAAAAAAAAACATTCAGAACACCAAGAAGTGCAACAAAAACCTCAATATTGAAAATCACCAACAAAATCAACGACCTCAATTTTGTAAAACACAAGTTAATTCAACATCAACCTCAACACTGAAAAACAACAACAAATTAAACAGCAAACTCAACGTTCAAAAATACAACAAAGTTCAAAAATAACATTGATAACACCAACATATTCAACAACAACCTCAATATTGACAATCATCAACAATGCCAACAACAAACTCAACATTGTAAAATGCCAACAATTTCAACAACAACCTCAATATTGAAAATCCCAACAAATTCAACAACAACCTCAACTTTTAAAAGTACAAAAAAGTTCAACAAAATAAACGTTGACAACACCAACAAATTTAACAAAAACCTCAATATTGAAAATCAGCGACAAATTCAACAAACTCAACACTGAATATCACCACAAAATTCAGAAACAACCTCAACTTTGAAAAACAGAAATAAGTTCAAAAAAAAATTGATAACACCAACAAATTCATCAACAAAATCAACAGTGAAAAACACCAACAAATTCAACAACAACCTCAACATTGAAAAACGCCAAGAAATTCAATAAGAACCTCAACAATGAAAAACATTAACAAATTCAAAATCAACCTCGACTTTTAAATGTACAAAAATGTTCAACAAAATAAACATTGATAACACCACCAAATTCCGCAACAACCTCAACTTCGAAAAACACGAAAATGTTCAAAAAAAACTTTGATAACACCAACAAATTCATCAACAACATCAACATTGAAAAACATCACCAAATCCAACAACAACCTCAACATTGAAAAACACCAACAAATTCAACAACAACCTCAACATTGAAAAACGCCAACAAATTCACAACAGCATCAACATTGAAAAGCACCAACAAATTCAACAACAACCTCAACTTTTAAAAGTACAAAAAAGTTGAAAAAAGAACATTGATAACGCCAACAAATTCATCAACAAAATCAACACTGAAAAACACCAATAAATTCAACAACAAGCTCAACATTGAAAAACGCAAACAATTTCAACAACAACCTCAACATTGAAAATCAAAAACAAATTCAACAACCTCAACACTGAATATCACCAACAAATTCAGCAACAAGCTCAACTTTGAAAAACACAAAGAATTTAAAAAAAAAACCATTGATAACACGAACAAATTGAACAACAAGCTCAATATTGAAAATCACCAACAAATTCAACGACTTCAACTTTGAAAAACACCAACAAATTTGACATATACCTCAACTTTTAAAATCAAAAAAGTTCAAAAAATAACATTGAAACACCATCAAATTAAACGACAACCTCAATATTGAAAATCACCAACAGATTCAATGACCTCAACTTATAAAAATGCCAAAAAACTGATCAACAACCTCAATATTGAAAAATACCAACAAATTCAACAACAACCTCAACATTGAAAAACACCAACAAATTCAACAAAAATCTCAACTTTTAAAAGTACAAAAAAGTTGAAAAAAGAACATTGATAATGCCAACAAATTCAGCAACAACCTCAACGATGAAAAACATAAATAAATTCAACAACAACATCGACATTGAAAAACGCCAAGAAATCCAACAACAACCTCAACATTGAAAAACGCCAACAAATTCAACAACAAACTCAATATTGAAAATCACCAACAAATTCAATAACCTCAACACTGAATATCACCAACAAATTCACAACAGCCTCAACATTGAAAAACAGCAACAAATTCAACAACAACCTCAACTTTTAAAAGAACAATAAAGTTGAAAAAAGAACATTGATAACGCCAACAAATTCAACAACAGGCTCAACAATGAAAAGCACCAACAAATTCAACGACAACCTTAATATTGAAAATCACCAACAAATTCAACGACCTTTACTTTGAAAAACACCATCAAATTCAACAACAACCTCAACTTTTAAAAATACAAACAAGTTCAACAAAAAAACCCATTGATAACAACAACAAATTCAACAACAAACTCAATGTTGAAAATCACCAACAAATTCAACAACCTCAACATTGTAAAACACCAACAAATTCAACAACAACCTCAACTTTTTAAAGTATAAAAAAGTTCAAAAAAGAATATTGGTAACACCAACAAATTTAACAACAACCTCAACAATGAAAACACCAGAATATTCAAAAAAAACCTCACCATTGAAAATCACCAACAAATTCAACAACAACCTCAACATTGAAAGTCACCAACAAATTAAACAACCTCTACACTGAATAAAAGCAAGAAATTCAGCAACAACGTCTACTTTGAAAAACACAAAAACGTTCAAGAAACATTGATAACACCATCAAATTCAGCAACAAACTCAATGTTGAAAATCACCTGCAAATTCAACAACAACCTCAACTTTGAAAAACCCAAAAAAGTTCAAAAAAAACCTTGATAACACCAACAAATTCAACAACAAACTCAATGTTGAAAATCACCTGCAAATTCAACAACAACCTCAACATTGAAAAACCCAAAAAAGTTCAAAAAAAACCTTGATAACACCAACAAATTCAACAACAAACTCAATGTTGAAAATCATCAACAAATTCAACAACATCAACATTGAAAAAGAATAAAAAATTCAGCAACAACCTCAACTTTTAAAACTACAAAAATGTTCAACAAAATAAACATTGACAACAACAACTAATTCAAATACACCCTCAATATTGAAAATCACAAACAAATTCAATAACAACCTCAACATTTAAAAACACCAACAAATTTAACAACCAACTCAACAATGAAAACACCAAAAAAATTAACAAAAACCTCACCATTGAAAAACACCAACAAATTCAAAAACAACCTCCACATTGAAAAACGCCAACAAATTCAACAACAAAATCAATATTGAAAATCACCAAAAAATTCAACAAACTGAACACTGAATATCACCAACAAATTCAGTCACAACCTTAACTTTGAAAAACATAAAGAAGTTCAAAAAAGCCCATTGATAACACCAACATATTCAACAACAACCACTATATTGAAAATCACCAATAAATTCAACGACCTCAACAATGAAAAACACCAAGAAATTCAACAACAACCTCAACATTGAAAAACACCAACAAATTCAAAATCAACCTCAACTTTTAAAAGTACAAAAAAGTTCAACAAAATAAATATTGATAACAACCAATATATTCAGCAATAACCTCAACTTTGAAAATCACTAACATTTTCAACAACCTCAACATTGAAAAACAGAAACAAATTCAACGACAACCTCTACATTGAAAAAAATCAACAAATTCAACAACAGCCTCAACATTGAAAAACACCAACAAATTCAACAACAACCTCAAAATTGGAAAATGCCAACAAATTCAACAACATCCTCAATATTGAAAATCACCAACAAATTCAACGACTTAAACTTTGAAAAACACCAACAAATTCAACAAAAACCTCAACTTTTAAAGATACAAACAAGTTCAACAAAAAAACCATTGATAACACCAACAAATTCAACAAGAAACTCAACATTGACAAACGCCAAAAAATCAACAACAACCTCAACTTTTAAAAGTACAAAAAAGTTGAAAAAAGAACATTGATAACACCAACAAATTCAACAACAACCTCAACAGTAAAAAACACCAACAAATTCAACGACAACCGCAACTTTTAAAAGTACAAAAAAGTTCAACAAAATAAATGTTGATAACACCAACAAATTTAACAACAACCTCAATATTGAAAATCACCAACAAATTCAACAACCTCAACATTGAATATAACCACGAAATTCAGCATCAACCTCAACTTTGAAAAACACAAATAAGTTCAAAAAAAAATTGATAACACGAACAAATTCATCAACAAAATCAACATTGAAAAACACCAACAAATTCAACAACAACCTCAACATTGAAAAACACCAACAAATTCAACAACAACCTCAACATTGAGAAACACCAACAAATTCATCAACAACCTCAACAAAGAAAAAAACCAACAAATTCAACAAAAACCTGAACTTTTAAAAGTACAGAAAAGTTGAAAAAAGAACATTGATAACACCAACAAAGTCAGCAACAACCTCATCATTGAAAAACACCAACAAATTCAACAACAACTTTAACTTTTAAAAATACAAACAAGTTCAACAAAAAGCATTGATAACTCGAACAAATTCAACAACAACCTCAACATTGAAAAACAACAACAAATTCAACAACAACCTCAACATTGAAAAACGCCAACAAATTCAACGACAAACTCGATATTGAATATCACCAACAAATTCAAAAACCTCAACACTGAATATCACCAACAAATTCACAACAGCCTCAACATTGAAAAACACCAACAAATTCAACATCAACCTCAACTTTTAAAAGTACAAAAAAGTTGAAAAAACAACATTGATAACGCCAACAAATTCAATAACAACCTCAACAATAAAAAGCACCAACAAATTCAACAACAACCTTAATATTGAAAATCACCAATAAATTCAACGACCTTAACTTTGAAAAACACCATCAAATTCAACAACAACCTCAACGTTCAAAAATAAAAACAACTTCAACAAAAAAAACATTGATAATACCAAGAAGTTCAACAACAACCTCAATATTGAAAATCACCAACAAATTCAACGACCTCAATTTTGAAAAACACAAGTAAATTCAACATCAACCTCAACATTGAAAAACAACAACAAATTAAACAACAACCTCAACGTTCAAAAACACAAAAAAGTTCAAAAATAACATTGATAACAGCAAAACTTTCAACATCAACCTCAACATTGATAAACACCCACAAATTCAACCACAACCTCAACATTGAAAAACACCAAAAAATTCAGCAACAACCTCAACATTTAAAAACACCAACAAATTCAACAACAACCTCAACATTGAAAAACACCAACAAATACAACAACAACCTCAACAATGAAAAACACCAACAAATTCAAAATCAACCTCAACTTTTAAAAGTACAAGAAAGTTCAACAAAATAAACATTGATAACACCAATATATTCAGCAACAACCTCAACTTTGAAAATCACCAACAAATTCAACAATCTCAACATTGAAAAACACAAAAAAGTTCAAAAAATAACATTCATAACACCAACAAATTCAACAACAACTTTAATAATGAAAATCACCAACAAATTCAACGACCTCAAGATTAAAAAAACCAACAAATTCAACAACAACCTCAATATTGAAAAACACCAACAAATTCAACAAAAACCTCAACTTTTAAAGATACAAACAAGTTCAACAAAAAAACCATTGATAACACCAACAAATTCAACAAGAAACTCAACATTGACAAACGCCAAAAAAACAACAACAACCTCAACTTTTAAAAGTACAAAAAAGTTGAAAAAAGAACATTGATAACACCAACAAATTCAACAACAACCTCAACAGTAAAAAACACCAACAAATTCAACGACAACCGCAACTTTTAAAAGTACAAAAAAGTTCAACAAAATAAATGTTGATAACACCAACAAATTTAACAACAACCTCAATATTGAAAATCACCAACAAATTCAACAACCTCAACATTGAATATAACCACGAAATTCAGCATCAACCTCAACTTTGAAAAACACAAATAAGTTCAAAAAAAAATTGATAACACGAACAAATTCATCAACAAAATCAACATTGAAAAACACCAACAAATTCAACAACAACCTCAACATTGAAAAACACCAACAAATTCAACAACAACCTCAACATTGAGAAACACCAACAAATTCATCAACAACCTCAACAAAGAAAAAAACCAACAAATTCAACAAAAACCTGAACTTTTAAAAGTACAGAAAAGTTGAAAAAAGAACATTGATAACACCAACAAAGTCAGCAACAACCTCATCATTGAAAAACACCAACAAATTCAACAACAACTTTAACTTTTAAAAATACAAACAAGTTCAACAAAAAGCATTGATAACTCGAACAAATTCAACAACAACCTCAACATTGAAAAACAACAACAAATTCAACAACAACCTCAACATTGAAAAACGCCAACAAATTCAACGACAAACTCGATATTGAATATCACCAACAAATTCAAAAAACTCAACACTGAATATCACCAACAAATTCACAACAGCCTCAACATTGAAAAACACCAACAAATTCAACATCAACCTCAACTTTTAAAAGTACAAAAAAGTTGAAAAAACAACATTGATAACGCCAACAAATTCAATAACAACCTCAACAATAAAAAGCACCAACAAATTCAACAACAACCTTAATATTGAAAATCACCAATAAATTCAACGACCTTAACTTTGAAAAACACCATCAAATTCAACAACAACCTCAACTTTCAAAAATAAAAACAACTTCAACAAAAAAAACATTGATAATACCAAGAAGTTCAACAACAACCTCAATATTGAAAATCACCAACAAATTCAACGACCTCAATTTTGAAAAACACAAGTAAATTCAACATCAACCTCAACATTGAAAAACAACAACAAATTAAACAACAACCTCAATGTTCAAAAACACAAAAAAGTTCAAAAATAACATTGATAACAGCAAAACTTTCAACATCAACCTCAACATTGATAAACACCCACAAATTCAACCACAACCTCAACATTGAAAAACACCAAAAAATTCAGCAACAACCTCAACATTTAAAAACACCAACAAATTCAACAACAACCTCAACATTGAAAAACACCAACAAATACAACAACAACCTCAACAATGAAAAACACCAACAAATTCAAAATCAACCTCAACTTTTAAAAGTACAAGAAAGTTCAACAAAATAAACATTGATAACACCAATATATTCAGCAACAACCTCAACTTTGAAAATCACCAACAAATTCAACAATCTCAACATTGAAAAACACAAAAAAGTTCAAAAAATAACATTCATAACACCAACAAATTCAACAACAACTTTAATAATGAAAATCACCAACAAATTCAACGACCTCAAGATTAAAAAAACCAACAAATTCAACAACAACCTCAATATTGAAAAACACCAAAAAATTCAACAACAACCTCAACATTGAATAACAACAACAAATTCATCAACAACCTCAACATTGAAAAACACCAACAAATTCAACAACATCCTCATCTTTTCAAAGTACAAAAAAGTTGAAAAAAGAACATTGATAACAGCAACAAATTCAACAACATCCTCAACATTGAAAAACACCAACAAATTCAAAATCAACCTCAAATTTTAAAAGTGCAATAAAGTTCAACAAAATAAATATTGAAAACACCAATATATTCAGCAACCACCTCAACTTTGAAAATCACCAACAAATTCAACGACCTCAACCTTGAAAAACCCCTGCAAATTCAACAACATCCTTAACTTTTAAAAATACAAACAAGTTCAACAAAAAACATTGATAACATCAACTAATTGAACAACAACCTCAACAATGAAAAACACCAACAAATTCAACAACAACCTCAACATTGAAGAACACCAACAAATTCAACAACAACCTCAACATTGAAAAACACCAACAAATTCAACAACAAACTCAACAATGAAAAACACCAACAAATTGAACAACATCATCAATATTGAAAATCACCAACCAATTCAACGACCTCAACAATGATAAACTTAAACAAATTCAACAACAACCTCAACATTGAAAAACAACAACAAATTCATCAACAACCTCAGTATTGAAAATTAACAGCAAATTCAACAACCTTAACACTGAATATCACCAACAAATTCAGCAACAACCTCAACATTGAAAAACAACAACAAATTCAACAACAACCACAACAATGAAAAACAGCAAAAAATTCAACAATAACCGCAACATTGAAAAATAACAAACAAATCAACAACAACCTCAACATTGAAAAATACAAAAAAGTTCAAAAGACAACACTGATAACAACAACAAATTCACAATAACCTCAATATTGAAAATCACCAACAAATTCAACAACAACCTCAACATTGAAAAACGACAACAAAATCATCAACAACCTCAGTATTGAAAATCACCAGCAAATTCATCAACCTCAACATTGAATATCACCAACAAATTCAGCAACAACTTCAACTTTGAAAAACACAAAGAGGTTTAAAAAAACCATTCATAACACCAACAAATTCAACAACAACCTCAATATTGATAATCACCATCAAATTCAACGATCTCAACTATGAAAAACACTAACAAATTAAACAACAACCACAACTTTTAATAATACATACAAGTTCTACAAAATAAACATTGATGACGCTATCCAATTCAACAACAACCTCAATATTGAAAATCACCAACAAATTCATCAACAACCTCAACATGGAAAAATACCAACAAATTCAACAACAACCTCAACATTGAAAAATACAAAAAAGTTCAAAAAATAACATTGATAGCACCAACAAATTCAAAATCAACCTTAATATTGAAAATCACCAACAAATTCAACAACAAAGTAAACATTGAAAAACAACCAAAAAATTCAAAAACTGTATATCTCCAACAAATTCAGCAATAACCTCAACTTTCAAAAACACAAAAAAGTTAAAAAAAAACATTGGTAACACTAACAAATTCAACAACAACCTCAATATTGAAAATCACCAACAAATTCAACGACCTCAACTTTGAAAAGCACAAACAAATCCAACAACAACGTCAAAAATGAAAAACACCAACAAATTCAAAATCAACCTCAATTTTTAAAAGTACAAAAAAGTTCAACAAAATAAACATTGATAACATCAATAAATTCAGCAAAAACCTCAACTTTGAAAAACACAAAAAAGTTCAAAAAAATCCATTGATAACACCAAAAATTCAACAACAACCTCAATATTGAAAATCACCAACAAATTCAACGACCTCAACTTTGAAAAACACCAACAAATTCAACAACAACCTCTACAATGAAAAAGACCAACAACTTCAACAACAACCTCAACATTGAAAAACACCAACAAATACAACAACAACCTCAATATTGATAATCGCCAACAAATTCAACATCCTCAACATTGAATATCACCAACAAATTCAGTAACAACCTCAACTTTGAAAAACACAAAAAAATTCAAAAAAAACCATTCATAACACCAACAAATTCACCAACAACCTCAATATTGAAAATCACCTACAATTTCAACGACCTCAACTTGAAAACACCAACAAATTAAACAACCTCAACGTTTAAAAATACAACCAAGTTCAACAAAAAAACATTGATTACACCAACAAATTCAAAAACAAGCTCAATATTGAAAATCACCAACAAATTCAACAACATCAACATTGAAAAACACCAATAAATTCAACAACAAACTCAACATTGAAAAGCAGCAACAAATTCAACAACAGTCTCAACATTGAAAAACGTCAACAATTTCAGCAACAACCTCAATATTGAAAATCCCAACAAATTCAACAATAACTTCAACTTGAAAAGTAGAAAAAAGTTCATCAAAATAAATGTTGATAACACGAACAAATGCATCAACATCCTCAATATTGAAAATCACCAGCAGATTCAACAACCTCAACATTGAAAAACACAAAACAGTTCAAAAGAAAACATTGATAACACCAACAAATTCAACAACATCAACATTGAAAAACACCAACAATTTCAACAACAACTTCAACATTGAAAAATATCAACAATAACAACAACAACCTCAACATTGAAAAACGCCAACAATTTCAACAACAACCTCAATATTGAAAATCCCAACAAGTTCAACAACAACCTCAACTTTCAAAAGTACAAAAAAGTTCAAAAAATAACATTGATAACACCAACAAATTCAACAACAACCTCAACATTGGAAAACACCGACAAATTCAACAACCTCAACACTGAGTATCACCAACAAATTCAGCAACAACCTCAGCTTTGAAAAACACAAAAAAATTTAAAAAAAACATTCAGAACACCAACAAATTCATCAACAACATCAATATTGAAAATCACCAACAAATTCAACGACCTCAACTTTGAAAAGCACAAGTAAATTCAACATCAACCTCAACATTGAAAAACAACAATAAATTCAACAACAACCTCAACGTTCAAAAATACAAAAAAGTTCAAAAAATAAAATTGATAACACCAACAAATTCAACAACAACCTGAATATTGAAAATCACCAACAAATTCAGCAACCTCAGCATTGAAAATCACCAACAAATTCAGCAACAACCTCAAGAGTGAAAAACACATAAAGTTCAAAAAATTCATTCATAACACCAACAAATTCAACAACAACCTCAATATTGAAAATGACCAACAAATTCAACACCAACCTCTATATTGAAAATCACCAACAAATTCAACAACCTCAACATTGAAAAACACCAACAAATTCAACAACAACCTCAACATTGAAAAGCACCAACAAATTCAACAACAACCTCAACATTGAAAAACACCAACAAATGCAACAACAACCTCAACTTTCAAAAATACAAAAAAGTTCAAAAAATTACATTGATAACACCAACAAATTCAACAACAGCCTCAACATTGGAAAACACCAACAAATTCAACAACAACCTGAACATTGGAAAACACCAACAAATTCAGCAACAAACTCAACTTTGAAAAACACAAAAAAGTTAAAAAAAACATTCAGAACACCAAGAAGTGCAACAACAACCTCAATATTGAAAATCACCAACAAAATCAACGACCTCAATTTTGAAAAACACAAGTTAATTCAACATCAACCTCAACACTGAAAAACATCAACAAATTAAACAGCAACATCAACTTTCAAAAATACAAAAATGTTCAAAAATAACATTGATAACACCAACATATTCAACGACAACCTCAATATTGACAATCATCAACAATGTCAACAACAACTCAACATTGTAAAATGCCAACAATTTCAACAACAACCTCAATATTGAAAATCCCAACAAATTCAACAACAACCTCAACTTTTAAAAGTACAAAAAGTTCAACAAAATAAACGTTGATAACACCAACAAATTTAACAACAACATCAATATTGAAAATCAGCGACAAATTCAACAACCTCAACACTGAATAACATCACGAAATTCAGGATCAACCTCAACTTTGAAAAACACAAATAAGTTCAAAAAGAAATTGACAACACCAACAAATTCATCAACAAAATCAACATTGAAAAACACCAATAAATTCAACAACAACCTCAACATTAGAAAACGACAAGAAATTCAACAAGAACCTCAACAATGAAAAACACGAACAAATTCAAAATCAACCTCGACTTTTAAATGTACAAAAATGTTCAACAAAATAAACATTGATAACACCAATAAATTCCGCAACAACCTCAACTTCGAAAAACAAGAAAATGTTCAAAAAAAACTTTGATAACACCAACAAATTCATCAACAACATCAACATTGAAAAACATCAACAAATCCAACAACAACCTCAACATTGAAAAACACCAACAAATTCAACAACAACCTCAATATTGAAAAACGCCAACAAATTCAACGACAAACTCGATATTGAAAATCACCAACAAATTCAACAACCTCAACATTGAAAAACACCAACTAACTCAACAACAACCTCAACATTGAAAAGCACCAACAAATTCAACAACAACCTCAACATTGAAAAACACCAATTAATGCAACAACAACCTCAACTTTCAAAAATACAAAAAAGTTCAAAAAATTACATTGATAACATCAACAAATTCAACAACAGCCTCAACTTTGGAAAACACCAACAAATTCAACAACAACCTCAACATTGGAAAACACCAACAAATTCAACAACAACCTCAACATTGAAAAACACCAACAAATTCAATAACCTCAACATTGAGTATCACCAGCACATTCAGCAACAAACTCAACTTTAAAAACACAAAAAAGTTAAAAAAAAAACATTCAGAACACCAAGAAGTGCAACAACAACCTCAATATTGAAAATCACCAACAAAATCAACGAACTCAATTTTGAAAAACACGAGTTAATTCAACATCAACCTCAACACTGAAAAACATCAACAAATTAAACAGCAACCTCAACGTTCAAAAATACAAAAAAGTTCAAAAATAACATTGATAACACCAACATATTCAACGACAACCTCAATATTGACAATCATCAACAATGTCAACAACAACTCAACATTGTAAAATGCCAACAATTTCAACAACAACCTCAATATTGAAAATCCCAACAAATTCAACAACAACCTCAACTTTTAAATGTACAAAAAAGTTCAACAAAATAAACGTTGATAACACCAACAAATTTAACAACGACATCAATATTGAAAATCAGCGACAAATTCAACAACCTCAACACTGAATAACATCACAAAATTCAGGAACACCCTCAACTTTGAAAAACACAAATAAGTTCAAAAAAAAATTGATAACACCAACAAATTCATCAACAAAATCAACATTGAAAAACACCAACAAATTCAACAACAACCTCAACATTAAAAAACGCCAAGAAATTCAACAAGAACCTCAACAATGAAAAACACGAACAAATTCAAAATCAACCTCGACTTTTAAATGTACAAAAATGTTCAACAAAATAAACATTGATAACACCAATAAATTCCGCAACAACCTCAACTTCGAAAAACACGAAAATGTTCAAAAAAAACTTTGATAACACCAACAAATTCATCAACAACATCAACATTGAAAAACATCAACAAATCCAACAACAACCTCAACATTGAAAAATACCAACAAATTCAACAACAACCTCAACTTTGAAAAACGCCAACAAATTCAACGACAAACTCGATATTGAAAATCACCAACAAATTCAATAACCTCAACACTGAATATCACCAACAAATTCA
Organism: Cetorhinus maximus; assembly: GCF_964194155.1. NCBI lineage: Eukaryota > Metazoa > Chordata > Chondrichthyes > Lamniformes > Cetorhinidae > Cetorhinus > Cetorhinus maximus. Next base: position 67,895 of record NW_027596606.1, read on the forward strand.
CAACAGGCTCAACATTGAAAAACACCAACAAATTCAACAACAACCTCAACTTTTAAAAGTACAAAAAAGTTGAAAAAAGAACATTGATAACGCCAACAAATTCATCAACAAAATCAACATTGAAAAACACCAATAAATTCAACAACAACCTCAACATTGAAAAACGCCAAGAAATTCAACAACAACCTCAACAATGAAAAACACAAACTAATTCAAAATCAACCTCAACTTTTAAAAGTACAAAAATGTTCAACAAAATAAACATTGATAACACCAATAAATTCCGCAACAACCTCAACTTCGAAAAACACGAAAATGTTCAAACAAAACTTTGATAAAAGCAACAAATTCATCAACAACCTCAACATTGAAAAACACCAACAAATCCAACAACAACCTCAACATTGAAAAACACCAACAAATTCAACAACAACCTCAACATTGAAAAACACCAACAAATTCAACAACAACCTCAACATTGAAAAACGCAAACAATTTCAACAATAACCTCAACATTGAAAATCAAAAACAAATTCAACAACCTCAACACTGAATATCACCAACAAATTCAGCAACAACCTCAACTTTGAAAAACACAAAGAATTTAAAAAAAAACATTGATAACACGAACAAATTGAACAACAAGCTCAATATTGAAAATCACCAACAAATTCAACGACTTCAACTTTGAAAAACACCAACAAATTCAACATAAACCTCAACTTTTAAAAGCAAAAAAGTTCAAAAAATAACATTGAAACACCATCAAATTAAACCACAACCTCAATATTGAAAATCACCAACAAATTCAACGACCTCAACTTATAAAAATGCCAACAAACTCAACAACAACCTCAATATTAAAAAATACCAACAAATTCAACAACAACTTCAACATTGAAAAACACCATCAAATTCAACAAAAACCTCAACTTTTAAAAGTACAAAAATGTTGAAAAAAGAACATTGATAATGCCAACAAATTCAGCAACAACCTCAACAATGAAAAACACAAAAAAATTCAACAACATCATCAACATTGTAAAACACAAACAAATTCAACAACAAACTCAATATTGAAAATCACCAACAAATTCAATAACCTCAACACTGAATATCACCAACAAATTCACAACAGCCTCAGTTGAAAAACAGCAACAAATTCAACAACAACCTCAACTTTTAAAAGAACAAAAAAGTTGAAAAAATAACATTGATAACGCCAACAAATTCAACAACAGGCTCAACAATGAAAAGCACCAACAAATTCAACAACAACCTTAATATTGAAAATCACCAACAAATTCAACGACCTTAACTTTGAAAAACACCATCAAATTCAACAATAACCTCAACTTTTAAAAATACAAACAAGTTCAACAAAAAAACCCATTGATAACACCAACAAATTCAACAACAAACTCAATGTTGAAAATCACCCACAAATTCAACAACCTCAACATTGTAAAACACCAACAAATTCAACAACAACCTCAACTTTTAAAAGTATAAAAAAGTTCAAAAAAGAATATTTGTAACACCAACAAATTTAACAACAACCTCAACAACGAAAACACCAGAACATTCAAAACAAACCTCACCATTGAAAATCACCAACAAATTCAACAACAACCTCAACATTGAAAGTCACCAACAAATTAAACAACCTCTACACTGAATATCAGCAAGCAATTCAGCAACAACGTCTACTTTGAAAAACACAAAAACGTTCAAGAAACATTGATTACACCATCAAATTCAGCAACAACCTCAATGTTGAAAATCACCTGCAAATTCAACAACAACCTCAACATTGAAAAACCCAAAAAAGTTCAAAGAAAACCTTGATAACACCAACAAATTCAGCAACAAACTCAATGTTGAAAATCACCAACAAATTCAACAACATCAACATTGAAAAAGAATAAAAAATTCAGCAACAACCTCAACTTTTAAAACTACAAAAATGTTCAACAAAATAAACATTGACAACAACAACTAATTCAAATACATCCTCAATATTGAAAATCACAAACAAATTCAACAACAACCTCAACATTTAAAAACACCAACAAATTTAACAACCAACTCAACAATGAAAACACCAAAAAAATTAACAAAAACCTCACCATTGAAAAACGCCATTGAAAAATTCAACAACAACCTCTAAATTGGAAAATGCAAACAAATTAAACAACATCCTCAATATTGAAAATCACCAACAAATTCAACAAAAACCTCAACTTTTAAAAATACAAACAAGTTCAACAAAAAAACCATTGATAACACCAACAAATTCAACAAGAAACTCAACATTGAAACATAGCAACAAATTCAACAACAACCTCAACATTGACAAACGCCAAAAAATCAACAACAACCTCAACTTTTACAAGTACAAAAAAGTTGAAAAAAGAACATTGATAACACCAACAAATTCAACAACAACCTCAACATTGAAAAACACCAACAAATTCAACAACAACCGCAACTTTTAAAAGTACAAAAAAGTTCAACAAAATAAACCTTGATAACACCAACAAATTTAACAACAAACTCAATATTGAAAATCACCAACAAATTCAACAACCTCAACAATGAATATCACCACGAAATTCAGCATCAACCTCAACTTCGAAAAACACAAATAAGTTCAAAAAAAAATTGATAACACGAACAAATTCATCAACAAAATCAACATTGAAAAACACCAACAAATTCAACAACAACCTCAACATTGAAAAGCACCAACAGATTCAACAACAACCTCAACATTGAGAAACACCAATAAATTCATCAACAACCTCAACAAAGAAAAAAACCAACAAATTCAACAAAAACCTCAACTTTTAAAAGTACAGAAAAGTTGAAAAAAGAACATTGATAACACCAACAAATTCAGCAACAACCTCATCATTGAAAAACACCAACAAATCCAACAACAACCTGAACATTGAAAAACACCAACAAATTCAAGAAACAACTTTAACTTTTAAAAATACAAACAAGTTCAACAAAAAGCATTGATAACTCGAACAAATTCAACAACAACCTCAACATTGAAAAACAACAACAAATTCAACAACAACCTCAACATTGAAAAACGCCAACAAATTCAACGACAAACTCGATATTGAAAATCACCAACAAATTCAATAACCTCAACACTGAATATCACCAACAAATTCACAACAGCCTCAACATTGAAAAACACCAACAAATTCAACAACAACCACAACTTTTAAAAGTACAAAAAAGTTGAAAAAACAACATTGATAACGCCAACAAATTCAATTACTACCTCAACAATAAAAAGCACCAACAAATTCAACAACAACCTTAATATTGAAAATCACCAATAAATTCAACGACCTTAATTTTGAAAAACACCATCAAATTCAACAACAACCTTAACTTTTAAAAGTACAAACAACTTCAACAAAAAAATCAATTGATAATACGAAGAAGTTCAACAACAACCTCAATATTGAAAATCACCAACAAATTCAACGACCTCAATTTTGAAAAACACAAAAAAGTTCAAAAAACAACACTGATAACAGCAACAAATTCAACATTAACCTCAATATTGAAAATCACCAACAAATTCAACAACAACCTCAACATTGAAAAACGACAACAAAATTATCAACAACCTCAGTATTGAAAATCACCAGCAAATTCATCAACCTCAACATGGAATATCACCAACAAATTCAGCAACAACCTCAACATTGAAAAATGGCAACAAAATCATCAACAACCTCAATATTGAAAATCATCAACAAATTCAACAACCTCAACACTGAATATCACAAACAAATTCAACAACAACCTCAAATTTTAAAAATACTAACAAGTTCAACAAAAAACATTGATAACACCAACAAATTCAACAACAACATCAACAATGAAAAACACCAACAAATTCAACAACAACCTGAACATTGAAAAACACCAACAAATTCAACAACAACCTCAACATTGAAAAACACCAACAAATTCAACAACAAGCTCAATATTGAAAATCACCAACAAATTCAGCAACAACCTCAACTTTGAAAAACACACAAAAGTTATAAAAAAAACCATTCATAACACCAACAAATTCAACAACAACCACAATATTGAAAATCACCAACAAATTCAACGTCCTCAACTATGAAAACACCAACAAATTAAACAACAACCTCATATTTTAAAAATACAAACAAGTTCAACAAAAAAAACATTGATAACTCTAACAAATTCAACAACAAACTCAACATTAAAAAACACCAACAAATTCAACAACCTCAACATATTCAACACCAACAAATTCAACAACCTCAACAAATTCAACAACATCCTTAACTTTTAAAAATACAAACATGTTCAACAACAACCTCAACAATGATAAACGGCAAAAAATTCAACAATAACCGCAACATTGAAAAATACCAACAAATTCAACAACAACCTCAGCATTGAAAATTACAATAAAGTTCAAAAAATAACATTGCTAACACCAACAAATTCAACAATAACCTCAACTTTGAAAAACACAAAAAAGTTAAAAAAAAACCATTCATAACACCAACAAATTCAACAACAACCTCATTATTCAAATTCATCAACAAATTCAACGACCTCAACTTTGAAAAACACCAACAAATTAAACAACAAGCTCAACATTTAAAAGTACAAAAAAGTTCAACAAAGTAAACATTGATAACGCCAATAAATTCAACAAGAACCACAACTTTTAAAAATACAAACAAGGTCAACAAAATTAACATTGATAACCCTATCCAATTCAACAAGAACCTCAACATTTAAAATGACCAAGAAATTCAGCAAGCTCAACACTGAAAAACACAAACAAATTCATCAACATCAACATTGAAAAACAATTTAAAAATTAGAAAACAACCTCAATCATTGATGACCCTATCCAATTCAACAACAACCTCAACATTTAAAATCACCAAGAAATTCAGCAAGCTCAACACTGAAAAACACAAACAAATTCAACAACATCAACATTGAAAAACAATTTAAAAATTCAGCAACAACCTCAAACATTGATGACCCTATTCAATTCAACGACAACCTCAACATTTAAAATCACCAAGAAATTCAGCAACAACCTCAACATTGAAAAACACCAACAAATTCAACAACAACCTCAACATTGAATATCACCAACAAATTCAGCAACAACCTCAACTTTGAAAAACACAAAGAGGTTTAAAAAAACCATTCATAACACCAACAAATTCAACAACAACCTCAATATTGGTAATCACCAACAAATTCAACAATCTCAACTGTGAAAAACACTAACAAATTAAACAAACAACCACAACTTTTAATAATACATACAAGTTCTAAAAAATAAACATTGATGACACTATCCAATTCAACAACAATCTCAATATTGAAAATCACCAACAAATTCATCAACAACCTCAACATTGAAAAATACCAACACATTTAGCAACAACCAAAACATTGAAAAATACCAACAAATTTCACAACAACCTCAACAATGAAAAGACCAAAATATTCAACAAAAACCTCACCATTGAAAAACAACCAACAAATTCAACCACAATCGCAACATTGAAAAATACCAACAAATTCAACAACAACCTCAACATTGAAAAATACAAAAATGTTCAAAAAATAACATTGATAACACCAATAAATTCAAAATCAACCTCAATATTGAAAATCACCAACAAATTCAACAACAACGTAAACATTGAAAAACGCCAAAAAATTCAAAAACTGTATATCACTAACAAATTCAGCAACAACCTCAACTTTGAAAAACACAAAAAAGTTAAAAAAAACATTGGTAACACTAACAAATTCAACATCAACCTCAATATTGAAAATCACCAACTAATTCAACGACCTCAACCTTGAAAAACACAAACAAATCCAACAACAACGTCAAAAATGATAAAAACCAACAAATTCAAAATCAACCTCAATTTTTAAAAGTACAAAAAAGTTCAACAAAATAAACATTGATAACATCAATAAATTCAGCAAAAACCTCAACTTTGAAAAACACAAAAAAGTTCAAAAAAACCCATTGATAACACCAAAAATTCAACAACATCCTCAATATTGAAAATCACCAACAAATTCAACGACCTCAACTTTGAAAAACACCAACAAATTCAACAACAACCTCATCAATGAAAAACACCAACAAATTCAACAACAACCTCAACATTGAAAAACACGAACCAATGCAACAACAACCTCAACATTGAAAAACACCAACAACTTCAACAACAACCTCAACATTGAAAAACACCAACAAATACAACAACAACCTCTATATTGAAAATCACCAACAAATTCAACAACCTCAACATTGAGTATCACCAACAAATTCAGCCACAACCTCAACTTTGAAAAGCACAAAAAAGTTAAAAAAAAAACCATTCATAACATCAACAAATTCACCAACAACCTCAATATTAAAAACCACCTACAAATTCAATGACCTCAACTTGAAAAAGACCAACAAATTAAACAACCTCAACTTTTAAAAATACAACCAAGTTCAACAAAAAAACATTGATTACACCAACAAATTCAACAACAAGCTCAATATTGAAAATCACCAACAAATTCAATGACCTCAGCTTTGAAAAACACCAACAAATTCAACAACATCAACATTGAAAAGCACCAATAAATTCAACAACAAACTCAACATTGAAAAGCAGCAACAAATTCAACAACAATCTCAACATTGAAAAACGTCAACAATTTCAGCAACAACCTCAATATTGAAAATCCCAACAAATTCAACAATAACTTCAACTTTTAAAAGTAGAAAAAAGTTCAACAAAATAAATGTTGATAACACGAACAAATTCATCAACATCCTCAATATTGAAAATCACCAGCAGATTCAACAACCTCAACATTGAAAAACACAAAACAGTTCAAAAGAAAACATTGATAACACCAACAAATTCAACAACAACCTCAACAATGAAAAACACCAACAAATTCAAACAACAACCTCAACATTTAAAAACACCAACAAATTAAACAGCAACCTCAACAATGAAAAAAACAAAAAATTCAAAATCAACCTCAACATTGAAAATCACCAACAAATTCAACAACAACCTCAACATTGAAAAACACTAATAAGTTCAACAACATCCTTTACTTTTAAAAATACAAACAAGTTCAACAGCAACTTCAACAATCAAAAACACCAAAAAATTCAACAATAACCTCAACATTGATAAACACCAAGAAATTCAACAACAACCTCAACATTGAAAAATACAAAAAAAGTTCAAAAAAAAAATCATTCATAACACAAACAAATTCAACAACAACCTCAACATTGAAAAACAAAAAACAAATTCAACAACAACCTCAACAATGAAAAACGCCAACAAATTCAACAACCTCAATATTGAAAATCACCAACAAATTCAACAACCTCAACACTGAATATCACAAACAAATTCAACAACAACCTCAAATTTTAAAAAATACTAACAAGTTCAACAAAAAACATTGAAAAACAAAAAACAAATTCAACAACAACCTCAACAATGAAAAACACCAACAAATTCAACAACAACCTGAACATTGAAAAACACCAACAAATTCAACAACAACCTCAACATTGAAAAACACCAACAAATTCAACAACAAGCTCAATATTGAAAATCACCAACAAATTCAGCAACAACCTCAACTTTGAAAAACACACAAAAGTTATAAAAAAAACCATTCATAACACCAACAAATTCAACAACAACCACAATATTGAAAATCACCAACAAATTCAACGTCCTCAACTATGAAAACACCAACAAATTAAACAACAACCTCATATTTTAAAAATACAAACAAGTTCAACAAAAAAAACATTGATAACTCCAACAAATTCAACAACAAACTCAACATTAAAAAACACCAACAAATTCAACAACCTCAACATATTCAACACCAACAAATTCAACAACCTCAACAAATTCAACAACATCATTAACTTTTAAAAATACAAACATGTTCAACAACAACCTCAACAATGATAAACGGCAAAAAATTCAACAATAACCGCAACATTGAAAAATACCAACAAATTCAACAACAACCTCAGCATTGAAAATTACAATAAAGTTCAAAAAATAACATTGATAACACCAACAAATTCAACAATAACCTCAACTTTGAAAAACACAAAAAACTTAAAAAAAAACCATTCATAACACCAACAAATTCAACAACAACCTCATTATTCAAATTCATCAACAAATTCAACGACCTCAACTTTGAAAAACACCAACAAATTAAACAACAGGCTCAACATTTAAAAGTACAAAAAAGTTCAACAAAGTAAACATTGATAACGCCAATAAATTCAACAAGAACCACAACTTTTAAAAATACAAACAAGGTCAACAAAATTAACATTGATAACCCTATCCAATTCAACAAGAACCTCAACATTTAAAATGACCAAGAAATTCAGCAAGCTCAACACTGAAAAACACAAACAAATTCATCAACATCAACATTGAAAAACAATTTAAAAATTAGAAAACAACCTCAATCATTGATGACCCTATCCAATTCAACAACAACCTCAACATTTAAAATCACCAAGAAATTCAGCAAGCTCAACAGTGAAAAACACAAACAAATTCAACAATTTCAACATTGAAAAACAATTTAAAAATTCAGCAACAACCTCAAACATTGATGACCCTATTCAATCCAACGACAACCTCAACATTTAAAATCACCAAGAAATTCAGCAACAACCTCAACATTGAAAAACACCAACAAATTCAACAACAACCTCAACATTGAATATCACCAACAAATTCAGCAACAACCTCAACTTTGAAAAACACAAAGAGGTTTAAAAAAACCATTCATAACACCAACAAATTCAACAACAACCTCAATATTGGTAATCACCAACAAATTCAACAATCTCAACTGTGAAAAACACTAACAAATTAAACAACCACAACTTTTAATAATACATACAAGTTCTACAAAATAAACATTAATGACACTCTCCAATTCATCAACAACCTCAACATTGAAAAATACCAACACATTTAGCAACAACCAAAACATTGAAAAATACCAACAAATTTCACAACAACCTCAACAATGAAAAGACCAAAATATTCAACAAAAACCTCACCATTGAAAAACAACCAACAAATTCAACCACAATCGCAACATTGAAAAATACTAACAAATTCAACAACAACCTCAACATTTAAAAATGCAAAAATGTTCAAAAAATAACATTGATAACACCAATAAATTCAAAATCAACCTCAATATTGAAAATCACCAACAAATTCAACAACTACGTAAAGATCGAAAAACGCCAAAAAATTCAAAAACTGTATATCACCAACAAATTCAGCAACAACCTCAACTTTGAAAAACGCAAAAAAGTTAAAAAAAACATTGGTAACACTAACAAATTCAACATCAACCTCAATATTGAAAATCACCAACAAATTCAACGACCTCAAATTTGAAAAACACAAACAAATCCAACAACAACGTCAAAAATGAAAAAAACCAACAAATTCAAAATCAACCTCAATTTTTAAACGTACAAAAAAGTTCAACAAAATAAACATTGATAACATCAATAAATTCAGCAAAAACCTCAACTTTGAAAAACACAAAAAAGTTCAAAAAAACCCATTGATAACACCAAAAATTCAACAACATCCTCAATATTGATAATCACCAACAAATTCAACGACCTCAACTTTGAAAAACACCAACAAATTCAACAACAACCTCAACAATGAAAAACACCAACAAATTCAACAACAACCTCAACATTGAAAAACACGAACCAATGCAACAACAACCTCAACATTGAAAAACACCAACAAATACAACAACAACCTCTATATTGAAAATCACCAACAAATTCAACAACCTCGACATTGAGTATCACCAACAAATTCAGCAACAACCTCAACTTTTAAAAATACAACCAAGTTCAACAAAAAAACATTGATTACACCAACAAATTCAACAACAAGCTCAATATTGAAAATCACCAACAAATTCAACGACCTCAGCTTTGAAAAACACCAACAAATTCAACAACATCAACATTGAAAAGCACCAATAAATTCAACAACAAACTCAACATTGAAAAGCAGCAACAAATTCAACAACAATCTCAACATTGAAAAACGTCAACAATTTCAGCAACAACCTCAATATTGAAAATCCCAACAAATTCAACAATAACTTCAACTTTTAAAAGTAGAAAAAAGTTCAACAAAATAAATGTTGATAACACGAACAAATTCATCAACATCCTCAATATTGAAAATCACCAGCAGATTCAACAACCTCAACATTGAAAAACACAAAACAGTTCAAAAGAAAACATTGATAACACCAACAAATTCAACAACAACCTCAACAATGAAAAACACCAACAAATTCAAACAACAACCTCAACAATGAAAAAAACAAAAAATTCAACAACAACCTCAACGTTGAAAAACGCCAACAAATTGAACAACAACCTCAACAATGAAAAATATCAACAAATTCAAAATCAACCTCAACATTGAAAATCACCAACAAATTCAACAACAACCTCAACATTGAAAAACACTAATAAGTTCAACAACATCCTTAACTTTTAAAAATACAAACAAGTTCAACAGCAACTTCAACAATCAAAAACACCAAAAAATTCAACAATAACCTCAACATTGATAAACACCAAGAAATTCAACAACAACCTCAACATTGATAAAGACCAAGAAATTCAACAACAACCTCAACATTGAAAAATACACAAAAAGTTCAAAAAAAATCATTCATAACACAAACAAATTCAACAACAACCTCAACATTGAAAAACAAAAAACAAATTCAACAACAACCTCAACAATGAAAAACACCAACAAATTCAACAACAACCTGAACATTGAAAAACACCAACAAATTCAACAACAACCTCAATATTGAAAATCACCAACAAATTCAGCAACAACCTCAACTTTGAAAAACACACAAAAGTTATAAAAAAAACCATTCATAACACCAACAAATTCAACAACAACCACAATATTGAAAATCACCAACAAATTCAACGTCCTCAACTATGAAAACACCAACAAATTAAACAACAACCTCATATTTTAAAAATACAAACAAGTTCAACAAAAAAAACATTGATAACTCCAACAAATTCAACAACAAACTCAACATTAAAAAACACCAACAAATTCAACAACCTCAACATATTCAACACCAACAAATTCAACAACCTCAACAAATTCAACAACATCCTTAACTTTTAAAAATACAAACATGTTCAACAACAACCTCAACAATGATAAACGGCAAAAAATTCAACAATAACCGCAACATTGAAAAATACCAACAAATTCAACAACAACCTCAGCATTGAAAATTACAATAAAGTTCAAAAAATAACATTGATAACACCAACAAATTCAACAATAACCTCAACTTTGAAAAACACAAAAAACTTAAAAAAAAAACCATTCATAACACCAACAAATTCAACAACAACCTCATTATTCAAATTCATCAACAAATTCAACGACCTCAACTTTGAAAAACACCAACAAATTAAACAATAGGCTCAACATTTAAAAGTACAAAAAAGTTCAACAAAGTAAACATTGATAACGCCAATAAATTCAACAAGAACCACAACTTTTAAAAATACAAACAAGGTCAACAAAATTAACATTGATAACCCTATCCAATTCAACAAGAACCTCAACATTTAAAATGACCAAGAAATTCAGCAAGCTCAACACTGAAAAACACAAACAAATTCATCAACATCAACATTGAAAAACAATTTAAAAATTAGAAAACAACCTCAATCATTGATGACCCTATCCAATTCAACAACAACCTCAACATTTAAAATCACCAAGAAATTCAGCAAGCTCAACACTGAAAAACACAAACAAATTCAACAACATCAACATTGAAAAACAATTTAAAAATTCAGCAACAACCTCAAACATTGATGACCCTATTCAATTCAACGACAACCTCAACATTTAAAATCACCAAGAAATTCAGCAACAACCTCAACATTGAAAAACACGAACAAATTCAACAACAACCTCAACATTGAATATCACCAACAAATTCAGCAACAACCTCAACTTTGAAAAACAAAAAGAGGTTTAAAAAAACCATTCATAACACCAACAAATTCAACAACAACCTCAATATTGGTAATCACCAACAAATTCAACAATCTCAACTGTGAAAAACACTAACAAATTCAACAACAACCTCAACAATGAAAAACGCCAACAAATTCAACAACCTCAATATTGAAAATCACCAACAAATTCAACAACCTCAACACTGAATATCACAAACAAATTCAACAACAACCTCAAATTTTAAAAATACTAACAAGTTCAACAAAAAACATTGATAACACCAACAAATTCAACAACAACATCAACAATGAAAAACACCAACAAATTCAACAACAAGCTCAATATTGAAAATCACCAACAAATTCAGCAACAACCTCAACTTTGAAAAACACACAAAAGTTATAAAAAAAACCATTCATAACACCAACAAATTCAACATCAACCACAATATTGAAAATCACCAACAAATTCAACGTCCTCAACTATGAAAACACCAACAAATTAAACAACAACCTCATATTTTAAAAATACAAACAAGTTCAACAAAAAAAACATTGATAACTCCAACAAATTCAACAACAAACTCAACATTGAAAAACACCAACAAATTCAACAACCTCAACATATTCAACACCAACAAATTCAACAACCTCAACAAATTCAACAACATCCTTAACATTGATGACCCTATTCAATTCAACGACAACCTCAACATTTAAAATCACCAAGAAATTCAGCAACAACCTCAACATTGAAAAACACCAACAAATTCAACAACAACCTCAACATTGAAAAACACCAACAAATACAACAACAACCTCAACATTGAAAAACACCAACAAATTCAAAATCAACCTCAACTTATAAAAGTACAAATAAGTTCAATAAAATAAACATTGATAACACCAATATATTCAGCAACAACCTCAACTTTGAAAATCACCAACAAATTCAACAACGTCAACATTGAAAAACACAAAAAAGTTCAAAAAATACCATTCATAACACCAACAAATTCAACAACAACCTTAATATTGAAAATCACCAACAAATTCAACGACCTCAACATTAAAAAAAACAACAAATTCAACAACAACCTCAATATTGAAAAACACCAACAAATTCAACAACAACCTCAACATTGAATAACGCCAACAAATTCATCAACATCCTCAACATTGAAAAACACCAACAACTTCAACAACAACCTCAACAATGAAAAACACCAACAAATTGAAAATCGACCTCAAATTTAAAAAGTACAAAAAAGTTCAACAAAATAAATATTGAAAACACCAATATATTCAGCAACCACCTCAACTTTGAAAATCACCAACAAATTCAACAACCTCAACATTGAAAATCCCCTCCAAATTCAACAACATCCTTAACTTTTAAAAATACAAACAAGTTCAACAAAAAACATTGATAACACCAACTAATTCAACAACAAACTCAACAATGAAAAACACCAACAAATTCAACAACAACCTCAACATTGAAGAACACCAACAAATTCAACATCAACCTCAACATTGAAAAACACCAACAAATTCAACAACAAACTCAACAATGAAAATCACCAACAGATTCAACAACATCCTCAATAATGAAAATCACCAACCAATTCAACGACCTCAACAAAGATAAACTTAAACAAATTCAACAACAACCTCAACATTGAAAAACGCCAACAAATTCATCAACAACCTCAGTATTGAAAATCACCAGCAAATTCAACAACCTTAACATTAAATAGCATCAACAAATTCAGCAACAAGCTCAACATTGAAAATCACCAACAAATTCAAAATCAACCTCAACTTTTAAAAATACAAAAAAAGTTCAACAAAATAAACATTGATAACAGCAATACATTCAGCAACAACCTCAACATTGAAAAACACCAACAAATTCAACAACAACCTCAACATTGAAAAACATCAACAAATTCAACAACAACCACAACAATGAAAAACAGCAAAAAATTGAACAATAACCGCAACATTGAAAAATAACAAACAAATCAACAACAACCTCAACATTGAAAAATACAAAAAAGTTCAAAAAACAACACTGATAACACCATCAAATTCAACATTAACCTCAATATTGAAAATCACCAACAAATTCAACAACAACCTCAACATTGAAAAATGACAACAAAATCATCAACAACCTCAGTATTGAAAATCACCAGCAAATTCATCAACCTCAACATTGAATATCACCAACAAATTCAGCAACAACCTCAACTTTGAAAAACACAAAGAAGTTTAAAAAAAACATTCATAACACCAACAAATTCAACAAAAACCTCAATATTGATAATCACCAACATATTCAACGATCTCAACTGTGAAAAACACTAACAAATTAAACAACAACCACAATTTTTAAAAATACATACTAGTTCTACAAAATAAACATTGATGACACTATCCAATTCAACAACAATCTCAATATTGAAAATCACCAACAAATTCATCAACAACCTCAACAGTGAAAAACACCAACACATTTAACATCAACCTCAACATTAAAAAATACCAACAAATTTAACAACAACCTCAACAATGAAAAGAAAAAAATATTCAACAAAAACCTCACCATTGAAAAACACCAACAAATTCAACAACTGCAACATTGAAAAATACCAACATATTCAACAACAACCTCAACATTGAAAAATACAAAAAAGTTCAAAAAATAACATTGATAACACCAACAAATTCAAAATCAACCTCAAAATTGAAAATCACCAACAAATTCAACAACAACGTAAACATTGAAAAACACCAAAAAATTAAAAAACTGTATATCACCAACAAATTCAGCAACAACCTCAACTTTAAAAAACACAAAAAAGTTAAAAAAAAACATTGGTAACACTAACAAATTCAACAACAATCTCAATATTGAAAATCACCAACAAATTCAACGACCTCAACTTTGAAAAACACCAAAAAATTCAACAACAACGTCAACAATGAAAAACACCAACAAATTCAAAATCAACCTCAATTTTTAAAAGTACAATAAAGTTCAACAAAATAAACATTGATAACACCAATAAATTCAACAATAACGCCAACTTTTAAAAATACAAACAAGTTCAACAAAATAAACTTTGACGACACTACCCAATTTAACAACAACCTCAACATTTAAAATCACTAACAAATTCAGCAAACTCAACACTGAAAATCACTAACAAAAAAAATATTGATAACAAAAGCAAATTCAAAAACAAACTCAATATTGAAAATCACCAACAAATTCAACAACAACCTCATCATTGAAAAACACCAACAAAATCATCAACAACCTCAACTTTTAAAAGTACAAAAAAGTTGAAAAAAGTATATTGATAACACCAACAAATTCAATAAGAACCTCAACAATGAAACGCACCAAAACATTTAAAATCAACTTCAACTTTTAAAAGTACAAAGAAGTTCAACAAAATAAACAGTGATAACACCAATAAATTCAGCAACAACAACAACTTTGAAAAACACAAAAAAGTTCAAAAAGAACCCATTGATAACAACAACAAATTCAACAACAACCTCAATATTGAAAATCACCAACAAATTCAACAACCTCAACAATGAATATGACCAACAAATTCAACAACAACCTCAATTTAGAAAAACACAAAAAAGTTAAAAAAAAACATTCATATCACCAACCAATTCAACAACAAACTCACTATTTAAAATCACCAACAAATTCAACAACATCCTCATCATTGAAAAACACCAACAAATTCAACAACAACCTCAACTTTTAAAAGTACAAAAAAGTTGAAAAATAACATTGATAATACCAACAAATTACACAACAACCTCAACATTGAAAAACAACAACCAATTTAACAACAACCTCAACAATGAAAACACCAAAAAATTAAATAACAACCTCAACAATTGAAAAATGCTAACAAATTCAACAACAACCTCAACATTGAAATACGCCAACAAATTCAACAACAACCTCAACAATGAAAAACACCAACAAATTCAAAATCTACTTCAACTTTTAAAAGTACAAAAAAGTTCAACAAATTAAACATTGATAACACCAATAATTTCAGCAACAACCTCAACTTTGAATGACACAAAAAAGTTCCAAAAAAACCATTGATATCACCAACAAATTCAACAACAACGTCAATATTGAAAATCACCAACAAATTCAACAACAACCTCAATATTGAAAATCACTAACAAATTCAACAACATCATCATTGAAAAACACCAAAAAATTCAACAACAACCTCAACTTTTAAAAGTACAAAAAAGTTGAAAAAAGAACATTGATATAACCAACAAATTCCACAACAACCTCAACATTGAAAAACAACAACAGATTTAACAACAACCTCAACAATGAAAACACCAAAAAATTCAACAACAACCTCAACATTGAAAAACGGCAACAAATTCAACAATAACCTCAACAATGAAAAACACCAAAACATTCAAAATCAACCTCAATGTTTAAAGTACAAAAAAGTTGAAAAAAGAACATTGATAACAACAACAAATTTAACAACAACCTCAACAATGAAAACAACAAAAAATTCAACAAAAACCTCACCATTGAAAAACACCAACAAATTCAACAACAACCTCAACATTGAAATTCGCCAACATATTCAACAACAACCTCAACATTGAAAAACGCCAACAAATTCAACCATAACCTCAACAATGAAAAACACCAAAACATTCAAAATCAACCTCAACTTTTAAAAGTAGAAAAAAGTTCAACAAAATAAACAGTGATAACACCAATAAATTCAGCAACAACCTCATCTTTGAAAAACACCAACAAATTAAACAAGAACCTCAACATTTAATAGTACAAAAAAGTTCAACAAAATAAACATTGATAACACCAATAAATTCAACAATAACCACAACTTTTAATAATACAAACAAGTTCAACAAAAAAAACTTTGATGACACTATCCAATTTAACAACAACCTCAACATTTAAAATCACTAACAAATTTAGCAACCTCAACACTGAAAATCACCAACAAAAAAACGTTGATAACAAAAGCAAATTCAAAAACAAACTCAATATTGAAAATCACCAACAAATTCAACAACAACCTCATTGTTGAAAAACACCAACAATTTCAACAACAACCTCAACTTTTAAAAGGACAAAAAAGTACAGAATAGAATTTTGTTAACATGAACAAATTCAATAACAACCTCAACAATGAAATACACCAAAACATTTAAAATCAACTTGAACTTTTAACAGTACAAACAAGTTCAACAAAATAAACAGCGATAACACCAATAATTTCAGCAACAACATCAACTTTGAAAAACACAAAAAAGTACAAAAAAAACCCATTGATATCAACAACAAATTCAACAACAACCTCAATATTGAAAATCACCAACAAATTCACCAACCTCAACACTGAATGTCACCAACAAATTCAGCAACAAATTCAATTTTGAAAAACACAAAAAAGTTTAAAAAAAAAACATTCATAACACCAATAAATTCAACAACAAACTCAATATTTAAAATCACCAACAAATTCAACAACATCCTCATCATTGAAAAACACCAACAAATTCAACAACAACCTCAACTTATAAAAGTACAAAAAAGTTGAAATAAGAACATTGATAACACCAACAAATTCCACAACAACCTCATCATTGAAAAACAACAACAAATTTAACAACAACCTCAACAATGAAAACACCAAAAAATTCAATAACAACCTCAACATTGAAAAATGCCAACACATTCAACAACAACCTCAACAATGAAAAACACCAACAAATTCAAAATCTACTTCAACTTTTAAAAGTACAAAAAAGTTCAACAAAATAAACATGGATAACACCAATAATCTCAGCAAAAACCTCAACTTTGAACAACACAAAAAAGTTCCAAAAAAACCATTGATATCACCAACAAATTCAACAACAATGTCAATATTGAAAATCACCAACAAATTCTACAAAATCAACATTGAAAAACACCAGCAAATTCAACAACAACCTCAATATTGAAAATCACCAGCAAATTCAACAACAACCTCATCATTGAAAAACAGCAACAAATTCAACAACAACCTCAACATTGAAAATCAACAACAAATTTAACAACAACCTCAACAATGAAAACACCAAAAAATTCAACAAAAGCATCACCATTGAGAAACACCAACAAATTCAACAACAACCTCAACATTGGAAAACGCCAACAAATTTAACAATAAGCTCAACAATGAAAAACATCAAAACATTCAAAATGAACCTCAACTTTTAAAAGTACAAAAAAGTTCATCAAAATAAACAGTGATAACACCAATAAATTCAGCAACAACCTCAACCTTGAAAAACACAAAAAAGATATAAAAAAAACCATTGATAACACCAACAAATTCAACAACAACATCAACACTGAATAGCACCAACAAATTCAGCAAAAACCTCACCTTTGAAAAACACAAACAAGTTCTAAAAACACAATTGATAACACCAACAAATTGAACAACAACCTCAATATTGAAAATCACCAACAAATTCAACGGCCTCAACTTTGAAAAAGACCAACAAATTCAACAACAACCTCAACTTTTAAAAATACAAACAAGTTCAACAAAAAAAACATTGAAAACATCAACAAATTCAACAACAACCTCATCTTTTAAAAGTACAAAAAAGTTGAAAAAAGAACATTGATAACACCAACAAATTCAACAAGAAAGTCAACAATGAAAAACACCAACAAATTCAACAACAACCTCAACAATGAAAAACACCAACAAATTCAAAATCAACTTCAACTTTTAAAAGTACATAAAAGTTCAACAAAATAAACATTGATAACACCTATAATTTCAGCAACAACCTCAACTTTGAACAACACAAAAAAGTTCCAACAAAACCATTGATATCACCAACAAATTCAAAAACAATGTCAATATTGAAAATCACCAACAAATTCAACAACAACCTCAATATTGAAAATCACCAACAAATTCCACAACAACCTCACCATTGAAACACACCAACAAATTCAACAACAACCTCAACAGTGAAAAACACCAACAAATTCAATAACAACCTCAAGATTGAAAAACGCCAACAAATTCAACAATAACCTCAACAGTGAGAAACACCAAAATATTCAAAATCAACCTCGACTTTTAAAAGTACAAAAAAGTTCAACAAAATAAACAGTGATAACACCAATAAATTCAGCAACAACCTCAACTTTGAAAAACACAAAAAATATCAAAAGAAACCATTGATAACATCAACAAATTCAACAACAACTTCAATATTGATAATCACCAACAAATTCAACGTCCTCAACATTGAAAAACGCCAACAAATTCAACAACAACCTCAACATTGAAAAACGGCAACAAATTCAACAATAACCTCAACAATGAAAAACACCAAAACATTCAAAATCAACCTCAACGTTTAAAGTACAAAAAAGTTGAAAAAAGAACATTGATAACAACAACAAATTTAACAACAACCTCAACAATGAAAACACCAAAAAATTCAACAAAAACCTCACCATTGAATAACACCAACAAATTCAACAACAACCTCAACATTGAAATTCGTCAACATATTCAACAACAACCTCAACATTGAAAAACGCCAACAAATTCAACCATAACCTCAACAATGAAAAACACCAAAACATTCAAAATCAACCTCAACTTTTAAAAGTACAAAAAAGTTCAACAAAATAAACAGTGATAACACCAATAAATTCAGCAACAACCTCAACTTTGAAAAACACAAAAAAGCTCAAAAGAAACCATTGATAACACCAACAAATTCAACAACAACTTCAATATTGATAATCACCAACAAATTCAACGTCCTCAACATTGAAAAACGCCAACAAATTCAACAACAACCTCAACACTGAATATCACCAACAAATACAGCAACAACCTTAAATTTGAAAAGCACCAAAAAGTTAAAAAAAAACTTTGATAACACCAACAAATTCAACAACAACCTCAACAATGAAAAACACCAAAAATTTAAAACAACAACCTCAACATTGAAAAATGCCAACAAATTCAACAACAACATCAACACTGAATATCACCAATAAATTCAGCAACAACATCATCTTTGAAAAACACAAAAAAGTTTTAAAAAAAACCATTGATAACAACAACAATTTCAACAACAACCTCAACATTGAAAAACAACAGCAATTTCAACAACAACCTCAACATTGAAAAACTCCGACAATTTCAACAACAACCTCAATAATGAAAATCCCAACAAATTCAACAACAAACGAAACTTTTAAAAGTACAAAAAAGTTCAACAAAATAAACGTTGATAACACCAACAAACTTAACAACAACCTCAATATTGAAAATCAGTGACAAATTCAACAACCTCAACATTGAATATCACCACGAAATTCAGCATCAACCTCATCTTTGAAAAACACAAATAAGTTCAAGAAAAAATTGATAACACCAACAAATTCATCAACAACATCAACATTGAAAAACACCAACAAATTCAACAACAACCTCAACATTGAAAAACACAAACAAATTCACCAACAACCTCAACAATGAATAACACCAAAAAATTCAACAACAACCTCGACATTGAAAAAAGCCAACAAATTCAACAACAACCTCAACAATGAAAAACACGAACAAATTCAAAATCAACCTCATTTTTAAAAGTACAAAAAAGTTCAACAAATAAACATTGATAACACCAAGAAATTCCGCAACCACCTCAACTTAGAAAAAAACAAAAATGTTCCAAAATAACATTGATAAGACCAACAAATTCATCAACAACATGAACATTGAAAAACACCAACAAATTGAACAGCAACCTCATATTGAAAACCACCAACAATTTCAACAATAACCTCAACATTGAAAAACGCCAACAATTTCAACAACAAACTCAATATTGAAAATCACCAACAAATTCAACAACTTCAACACTAAATATCACCCACAATTTCAGCAACAACCTCAACTTTGAAAAACACAATAAATTTAAAAAAAAACAATTAATAACACGAACAACTTGAACAACAACCTCAATATTGAAAATCACCGACAAAATCAACGACTTCAACATTGAGAAACACCAACAAATTCAACATCAACCTCAACTTTTAAAAACAAAAAAGTTCAAAAAATAACATTGATAACACCAACAAATTCAACGACAACCTCAATATTGAACATCACCAACAAATTCAACGACCTCAACTTTGAAAAACACCAACAAACCCAACAACAACCTCAATATTGAAAAAAAACCAACAAATTCAACAATAACTTCAACTTTGAAAAATACAAACATTTCCAACAAAAAAAAACATCGATAACACCAACAAATTCAACAATAAACTCAACATTGAAAAATACCAACAACTTCAACAACAACCTCAACATTCAAAAAAACCAACAAATTCAACAACAACCTCAACTTTTAAAAGTACAAAAAAGTTGAAAAAAGAACATTGATAACGCCAACAAATTCAGCAACATCCTCAACAATGAAAAACACCTAAAGATTCAACAACAACCTCAGCATTGAAAAACGCCAACAAATTCAACAACAACCTCAACATTGAAAAGCACCAACAAATTCAACAACAACCTCAACATTGAAAAACGCCAACAAATTCAACAGCAAGTTCAATATTGAAAATCACCAACAAATTCAATAGCCTCAACACTGAATATCACCAAGAAATTCACAACAACATCAACATTGAAAAACAACAACAAATTCAACAACAAGCTCAACTTTTATAAGTACAAAAAAGTTGAAAAAAGATCATTGATAACGCCAACAAATTCAACAACAACCTCAACAATGAAAAGCACAAACAAATTCAACAACAACCTTAAAATTGATAATCACCAACAAGTTCAACGACCTAAACTTTGAAAAACGCCAACAAATTCAACAACAACCTCAACTTTTAAAAATACAAACAAGTTCAACAAAAAAAAACATTGATAACACCAACAAATTCAACAACAAACTCAATTTTGAAAATCACCAACAAATTCAACAACATATACATTGAAAAACACCAATAAATTCAACAACAACCTGAACATTGAAAAACACCAACAAATTCAACAACAACCTCAACTTTTAAAAGTACAAAAAAGTTCAAAAAACAATATTGGCAAAACCAACAAATTCAACAACAACCTCCATATTGAAAAACACCAACAAATTCAACAACAACCTCAACATTGAAAACCACGAACAAATTTAACAACAACCTCAACAATGAAAACACCAGAAGATTCAAAAAAAACCTCACCATTGAAAATCACCAACAAATTCAACAACAACCTAAACATTGAAAATCACCAACAAATTGAACAACCTCTACTCTGAATTTCACCAAGAAATTCAGCAACAACGTCTACTTTGAAAAACACAAAAACGTTCAAGAAACATTGATAACACCAACAAATTCACCAACAACCTCAATATTAAAAATCACAAGCAAATTCAACAACCTCTACATTGATAAACCCAAAAAAGTTTAAAAAAAAACCTTGATAACACCAACAAATTGAACAACAAACTCAATGTTGAAAATCACCAACAAATTCAACTACATCAACATTGAATAACACCAACAAATTCAACAATAACCTCAACATTGAAAAAGAATAAAAAATTCAGCAACAACCTCAACTTTTAAAACTACAAAAAAGTTCGACATAATAAACATTGACAACACCAACACATTCAAATACATCCTCATTATTGAAATTCACAAACAAATTCAAGAACAATCTCAACATTTAAAAACACCAACAAATTTAACAACCAACTCAACAATGAAAATACCAAAAAAATCAACAAAAACCTCAGCATTGAAAAACACCAACAAATTCAACAACAACCTCCACATTGAAAAACGCCAGCAAATTAAACAACAAAATCAATATTGAAAATCACGAAAAAATTCAACAACCTCAACACTGAATATCACCAACAAATTCAGCAACAACCTTAACTTTGAAAAACACAAAAATTTCAACAAACAAAACATTGATAACACCAACAAACTCAACAAGAAACTCAACATTGAAACAAACCAACAAATTCAACAACAACCTCAACATTGACAAACACCAAAAAATCAGCAACAACCTCAACTTTTAAAAGTACAAAAAAGTTGAAAAAAGAACATTGATAACACCAGCAAACACAACAACAACCATAACAATGAAAAACGGCAACAAATTCAACAACAACCTCAACAATGAAAAACACCAACAAATTCAAAATCAACCTCAACTTTTAAAAGTACAAAAAAGTTCAACAACAACCTCAACATTGAAAAATGCCAACAAATTCAACAACATACTCAATATAGAAAATCACCAACAAATTCAACGACTTCAACTTTGAAAAACATGAACACATTCAACAACATCCTCAATATAGAAAATCACCAATAAATTCAACAACCTCAACATTGAAAAACACCAACAAATTCAACAACAACATCTACATTGAAAAACACCAACAAATTCAACAACAACCTCAACATTGAAAAAAAACAATAAATTCAACAACAACCTCAACATTGAAAAATGCCAACAAATTCAACAACATCATCAATATAGAAAATCACCAACAAATTCAACGAATTCAACTTTGACAAACACCAACAAATTCAACAACAACCTCAACTTTTAAAAATGCAAACAAGTTCAACAAAAAAACATTGATAACACCATCAAATTCAACAACAAACTCAATATTGAAAATCACCAACAAATTCAACAACCTCAACATTGCAAAACACCAACAAATTCAACAACAACCTCAACACTGAATATCACCCACAAATTCGGAACAACATCAACTTTGTAAAACACAAAAAATTTCAAAAAAAAACATTCATCACACCTACAAATTCATCAACAACCTGAATATTGAAAATCACCAACAAATTCAACGTCCTCAACTTTCAAAAA
The DNA here is from genome assembly GCF_964194155.1 of Cetorhinus maximus. Lineage (NCBI taxonomy): Eukaryota > Metazoa > Chordata > Chondrichthyes > Lamniformes > Cetorhinidae > Cetorhinus > Cetorhinus maximus. The sequence continues at coordinate 92,135 of NW_027596606.1, forward strand.
CACCAACAAATTCAACAACAACCTGAACATTTAAAAATACAAACAAGTTCAACAAAAATAACATTGATAACACCAACAAATTTAACAACAAACTCAATATTGAAAATCACCAACAAATTCAAAAACATCTACATTGAAAAACACCAACAATTTCAACAACCTCAACTTTCAAAAATACAATAAAGTTCAAAAAATAACATTGATAACACCAACAAATTCAACAACAACCAGAATATTGATAATCACCAACAATTTCAACGACCTCAACTTTGAAAGACACCAACAAATTCAACAACCTTAATATTGAAAAACACCAACAAATTGAACAACAATCTCAACAATGAAAAACACCGAAAAATTGAACTACAACCTCAACATTGGAAAACGCCAACAAATTCAATAACAACCTCAACATTGAAATACACCAACAAATTGAACAAGAACCTTTACTTTTAAAAATATAAACAAGGTCAACAAAAAACATTGATAACACCAACAAATTCAACAACAAACGCAATATTGAAAATCACCAAGAAATTCAACAACAACCTCAACATTGAAAAACACCAACAAATTCAACAACAACCTCAACGTTGAAAAACGCCAACAAATTGAACAACAACCTCAATATTGAAAATCACCAACAAATTCAACAATTCAACATTTAAAAGTACACAAAGTTCAACAAAGTAAACATTGATACCCTATCCAATTCAACAAGAACCTCAACATTTAAAATCACCAAGAAATTCAGCAAGCTCAACACTGAAAAGCACAAACAAATTCAACAACATCAACATTGAAAAACAATTTAAAAATTCAGCATCAACGTCAACTTTTAAAACTACACAAAAAAGTTCAACAAAATTAACATTGACAACACCAACAAATTCAACTACAACCTCAACATTGAAAAACACCAACAAATTCAAAACCAACCTCAACTTTTAAAACTACAAAAAAGTTCAACAAAATAAACATTGACAACACCAACAAATTCAAAAACAACCTCAACATTGAATAACACCAACAATTTCAACAACATCAACTTTTAATAATTCAACCAAGTTCAACAAAAAAACATTGATTACACCAACAAATTCAACAAAAAGCTCAATGTTGAAAATCACCAACAAATTCAACAACAAACTCAATATTGAAAATCACCAACAAATTCAACAACATCAACATTGAAAAACACCAATAAATTCAACAACAACCTCAAAATTGAAAAGCACCAAAAAATTCAACATCAATCTCAACATTGAAAGACGTCAACAATTTCAACAACAACCTCAATATTGCAAATCCCAACAAATTCAACAATAACCTCAACTTTTAAAAGTACAAAAAAGTTCAACAAAATAAACGTTCATAACACGAACAAATTCATCAAATTCCTCAATATTGAAAATCACCAGCATATTCAACAACCTCAACATTGAAAAACACAAAACAGTTCAAAAGAAAACATTGATAACACCAACAAGTTCAACAACATCCTTAACTTTTCAAAATACAAACAAGTTCAACAGCAACCTCAACAATGAAAAACATCAAAAAAATTCAACAACAACCTCAACATTGAAAAACGCCAACAAATTAAACAACCTCAATATTGAAAAAAAACAACAAATTTGACATCCTCAACACTGAATATCACAAACAAATTCAACAACAACCTCAACAATGAAAATCACCAACAAATTAAACAACAACCTCAACATTTAACAGTACAAAAAAGTTCAACAAAGTAAACATTGATAACACCAATAAATTCAACAAGAACCACAACTTTTAAAAATACAAACAAGGTCAACAAAATAAACATTGATGACCCTATCCAATTCAACAACAACCTCAACATTTAAAATCACCAAGAAATTCAGCAAGCTCAACACTGAAAAACACAAACAAATTCAACAACATCAACATTGAAAAACAATTTAAAAATTCAGCAACAACCTCAACTTTTTAAACTACAAAAAAGTTCAACAAAATGAATATTGAAACACCAACAAATTCAACTACATCCTCAACATTGAAAAACACCAACAAATTCAACAACAAGCTCAACTTTTAAAAATACAAACAAGTTCAACAAAAAAAAATTGATAACTCCAAAAAATTCAACAACAACCTCAACATTGAAAAACACCAACAAATTCAACAACGTCAACATACTCAACACCAACAAATTCAACAACATCCTTAACTTTTAAAAATACAAACAAGTTCAACAACAACCTCAACAATGAAAAACACCAAAAAATTCAACAACAACGTCAACAATGAAAAACACCAACAAATTCAAAATCAACTTCAACTTTTAAAAGTACAAAAAAGTTCAGCAAAATAATCATTCGTAACACCAATAAATTCAGCAATAAACTCAACTTTGAAAAACACAAAAGAGTTCAAAAAAAGCCATTGGTAACACCAACAAATTGAACAACAAGCTCAATGTTGAAAATCACCGACAAATTCAACAACAACCTAAACATTGAAAATCACCAACAAATTCAACAACAACCTAAACATTGAAAATCACCAACAAATTCAACAATAACCTCAACTTTTAAAAGTGCAAAAAAGTTGAAAAAAGAACATTGATAACACCAACAAATTCAACAACAACCTCAAAAATGAACAGCAACCAACAAATTCAAAATCAAACTCAACCTTTAAAATTACAAATAAGTTCAACAAAATAAACATTGATAACATCAATAAATTCAGCAAAAACCACAACTTTGAAAAACACAAATAAGTTCAAAAAAAACCCTTGATAACCCAAAACAAATTCAACAACAACCGCAACAATGAATAGCACCCAAAAAATTCAACAACAACCTCAACATTGAAAAACGCCAACAAATTCAACAACAACCTCAACAATGAAAAACAACCAACTAATTCAAAATCAACCCCAATGTTTATAAGTAAAAAAAGTTGAACAAAATAAACATTGATAACATCAATAAATTCAGCAAAAACCTCAAATTTGAAAAACACAAAAAAGTTCAAATAAAACCATTGATAACCCCAACAAATTCAACAACAACAGCAATATCAAAAATCACCAACCAATTCAACGACCTCAAATTTGCAAAAGACCAACAAATTCAACAACATCCTCAACAATGAAAAACACCAACAAATTCAACAACAACCTCAACATTGAAAAGCATCAACAAATTCAACAACAGCCTCAATAATGAAAAACACCAAAAAATTGTACAACAATCGCAGCAATGAAAAATACCAGCAAATTCAACAACAACCTGAACATTGAAAAATACAGAACAGTTCAAAAAATAACATTGATAACACCATCAAATTCAACAACAACCCCAAAATTGAAAATCACCAACAAATTCAACAACCTCAATATTGAAAATCACCAACAAATTCAACAACAAACTCAACATTGAAAAAGACCAACAAATTCAAATACAACCTCAATATTGAAAAGCACCAACAAATTCAACAACAACTTCAACATTGAAAAATACAAAACAGTTCAAAAAATAACATTGATAGCACCAACAAATTCAACAACAATCCCAATATTGAAAATCACCAACAAATTCAACAACAACCTCAACATTGAAAAACACCAACAAATTCAACTACAACCTCAACATTGAAAAATACCAAAAAATTCAACAACAACTTCAACTTTGAAAAATACCAAAAAGTTCAAAAAATAACATTACTAACACCAACAAGTTCAACAACAACCTCAACATTGAAAAACGCCAACAATTTCAACAACAACCTCAATATTGAAAATCCAAACAATTTCAACAACAACCACAACATTTAAAAGTACAAAAAAGTTCAACAAAATAAACGTTGATATCACCAACAAATTCATCAAAAACCTCAATATTGATAATCACCAGCAAATTCAACAACCTCAACATTGAAAAACCCAAAACAGTTCAACAGAAAACATTGATAACTCGAACCAATTCAACATCATCAACATTGGAAAAAACCAACAAATTCAACAACAACCTCAATATTGAAAATCACCAACAATTTCAACGACGTCAACTTTGAAAATCACCAACAAATTAAACAACAACCTCAACATTTAAAAGTACAAAAAAGTTAAACAAAATAAACATTGATAACATCAATAAATTCTGCAAAAACCTCAACTTTGAAAAACACAAAAAGTTCAAATAAAACCATTGATAACCCCAACAAATCGAACAACAACAGCAATATTGAAAATCACCAACAATTTCAACGACCGCAACTTTGAAAAGCACCAACAAATTCAACAACATCCTCAACTTTTAAAAATACAAACAAGTTCAAAAAAAAAATTGATAACACCAACAAATTCAACAACATCCTCAACAATGAAAAACACCAACAAATTCAACAACAACCTCAACATTGAAAAACACCAACAAATTCAACAACATCCTCAACAATGAAAAACACCAACAATTTCAACAACAACCTCTAACATTGAAAAATACCAACAAATTCAACAACAACCTCAACAGTGAAAAACGCGAAAAAATTGAACAACAATCGCAACGTTGGAAAATACCAACAAATTCAACAACAACCTCAACATTGAAAAATACAAAACAGTTCAAAAAATAACATTGATAACACCAACAAATTCAACAACAACTACATTATTGAAAATCACCAACAAATGCAATAACAACCTCAACATAGAAAAACACCAACAAATTAAACTACAAACTCAATATTGAAAATCACCAACAAATTCAACTACAACCTCAACATTGAAAAGCACTAACAAATTCAACAACAACTTCAACATTGAAAAATACAAAACAGTTCAAAAAATAACATTGATAACACCAACAAATTCAACAACAACTACATTATTGAAAATCACCAACAAATTCAACAACAACCTCAACATTGAAAAACACCAACAAATTCAACTACAAACTCAATATTGAAAATCACCAACAAATTCAACAACAACCTCAACATTGAAAAACACCAAAAAATTCAACTACAACCTCAACATTGAAAAATACCAAAAAATTCAACAACAACTTCAACTTTGAAAAATACCAAAAAGTTCAAAAAATAACATTACTAACACCAACAAGTTCAACAACAACCTCAACATTGAAAAACGCCAACAATTTCAACAACAACCTCAATATTGAAAATCCAAACAATTTCAACAACAACCACAACATTTAAAAGTACAAAAAAGTTCAACAAAATAAACGTTGATATCACCAACAAATTCATCAAAAACCTCAATATTGATAATCACCAGCAAATTCAACAACCTCAACATTGAAAAACCCAAAACAGTTCAACAGAAAACATTGATAACTCGAACCAATTCAACATCATCAACATTGGAAAAAACCAACAAATTCAACAACAACCTCAATATTGAAAATCACCAACAATTTCAACGACGTCAACTTTGAAAATCACCAACAAATTAAACAACAACCTCAACATTTAAAAGTACAAAAAAGTTAAACAAAATAAACATTGATAACATCAATAAATTCTGCAAAAACCTCAACTTTGAAAAACACAAAAAGTTCAAATAAAACCATTGATAACCCCAACAAATCGAACAACAACAGCAATATTGAAAATCACCAACAATTTCAACGACCGCAACTTTGAAAAGCACCAACAAATTCAACAACATCCTCAACTTTTAAAAATACAAACAAGTTCAAAAAAAAAATTGAAAAACACCAACAAATTCAACAACATCCTCAACAATGAAAAACACCAACAATTTCAACAACAACCTCTAACATTGAAAAATACCAACAAATTCAACAACAACCTCAACAGTGAAAAACGCGAAAAAATTGAACAACAATCGCAACGTTGGAAAATACCAACAAATTCAACAACAACCTCAACATTGAAAAATACAAAACAGTTCAAAAAATAACATTGATAACACCAACAAATTCAACAGCAACTACATTATTGAAAATCACCAACAAATGCAATAACAACCTCAACATAGAAAAACACCAACAAATTAAACTACAAACTCAATATTGAAAATCACCAACAAATTCAACTTCAACCTCAACATTGAAAAGCACTGACAAATTCAACAACAACTTCAACATTGAAAAATACAAAACAGTTCAAAAAATAACATTGATAACACCAACAAATTCAACAACAACTACATTATTGAAAATCACCAACAAATTCAACAACAACCTCAACATTGAAAAACACCAACAAATTCAACTACAAACTCAATATTGAAAATCACCAACAAATTCAACTACAACCTCAACATTGAAAAGCACTAACAAATTCAACAACAACCTCAACATTGAAAAACACCAACAAATTCAACAACAACCTCTATATTGAAAATCCAAACTATTTCAACAACAACCTCAACTTTTAAAAGTACAAAAATGTTCAACAAAATAAACGTTGATATCAACAACAAATTCATCAAAAACCTCAATATTGAAAATCACCAGCAAATTCAACAACCTCAACATTGAAAAAAACAAAACAGTTCAACAGAACACATTGATAACTACAACAAATTCAACAACATCAACTTTGAAAAAAACCAACAAATTAAACAACAACCTCAACATTAAAAAGTACAAAAAAGTTCAACAGAATGAACAGTGATAACACGAATAAATTCAACAACAACCACAACTTTTAAAAAAACAAACAAGGTCAACAAAATAAACATTGATGACACTGTACAATTCAACAACAACCTCAACATTTAAAATCACCTAAAAATTCAACAACAACCTCAAAAATGAAAAAACACCAACAAATTCAAAATCAACCTCAACTTTTAAAAATACAAAAAAGTTCAACAAAATAAATAATTGATAACACCAATAATTTCAACAACGTCAACTTTGAACAACACAAAAAAGTGCAAAAAAACCATTGATAACACCATCAAATTCAACAACAACGTCAATATCGAAAATCACCAACAAATTCAACAACAACATCAACTTCTAAAAGTACAAAAAAGTTGAAAAAAGAACATTGATAACACCAACAAATTCAACAAAAGACTCAACTTTGAAAAATAACATCAAATTTAACAACAACCTCAACAATGAAAACACCAACACATTCAACAAAAACCTCACCATTGAAAAACACCAACACATTCAACAAAAACCTCACCATTGAAAAACGCCAACAAATTCAACAACAACCTCAACATTGAAAAACGCCAACAAATTCAACAACAACCTCAACAATGAAAAACACCAAAACATTCAAAATCAACCTCAACGTTTAAAAGTACAAAAAAATTCAACAAAATAAAAAGTGATAACACAAATACATTCAGCAACAACCCCAGCTTTGAAAAACACAAAAAAGTTCAAAATAAACCATTGATAACACCATCAAATTCAACAACAACGTCAATATTGAAAATCACCAACAAGTTCAAAAACAACCTCAACTTTTAAAAGTACAAAGTTTGAAAAAAAACATTGAAAACACCATCAAATTCAACAACAACCTCAACATTGAAAAAAACATCAAATTTAACAACAACCTCAACAATGTAAACACCAACAAATTCAACAAAAACCTCACCATTGAAAATCACCAACAAATTCAACAACAACCTCAACAATGAACGGCACCAAAAAATTCAACAACAATCTTCAGATTGAAAACCGCCAACAAAATCAACAACAACCTCAACAATGAAAAACAAACAACAAATTCAAAATCAACCTCAACGTTTAAATGTACAACAAAGTTCAACAAAACAAAAATTCATAACATCAATGAATTCAGCAAAAACCTGAACTTTGAAAAACACAAAAAAGTTCAAAAAAAAACACTGATAACCCCATCAAATTCAACAGCAACAGCAATATTGAAAATCACCATCCAATTCAACGACCTCAACATTCAAAAACAACAACAGATAAAACAACATCCTCAACATTTAAAAATACAAACAAGTACAACAAAAAAATTGATACCACCAACAAATTCAACAACAACCTCAATAATGAAAAACACCAACAAATTCAACAAAAACCTCAACAATGAAAAACACCTAAAAATTGAACATCAATCGCAACATTGAAAAATATCAACAAATTCAACAACAACCACAACATTGAAAAATACAAAACAGTTCAAAAAATAACATTGATAACAGCAACAAATTCAACAACGACCTCGACATTGAAAAACATCAACAAATTCAACAACAAACTCAACATTGAAAAACACTATACAAATTCAACAACAACCTCTATATTGAAAATCCAAACAATTTCAACAACAACCTCAACTTTTAAAAGTACAAAAAAGTTCAACAAAATAAACGTTGATATCACCAACAAATTCATCAACAACCGCAACATTGAAAAACACAAAACAGTTCAAAAGAAAACATTGATAACACCAATAAATTCAACAACATCAACATTGAAAAAAAACGACAAATTCAAAGACCTCAACTTTGAAAAAGACCAGAAAATTAAACAACAGCCTCGACATTGAAAAACACCAAAAAATTCAACAATAATCGCAACATTATACCAACAAATTCAACAACAACCTCAACATTGAAAAATACAAAACAGATCAAAAAATAACATTGATAAGACCAACAATTTCAACAACAACCCCAATATTGAAAATCACCAACAAATTCAACGACAAACTCAATATTGAAAATCACCAACAAATTCAACAGCAACCTCAACATTGAAAATCACCAACAAATTCATCAACAAACTCAACATTGAAAAAGACCAACAAATTGAACTACTACGTCAACATTGAAAAGCACCAACAAATTCAACATCAACCCCAATACTGATAATCGCCAACTAATTCAACAACAACCTCAACATTGAAAAACACCAGCAATTTCAACTACATCCTCAGTGTTGAAAAATACCAACAAATTCAACAACAACTTCAACTTTGAAAAATACAAAAAAGTTCAAAAAATAACATTGATAACACCAAGAAATTCAACAACAACCCCAATACTGATAATCGCCAACTAATTCAACAACAACCTCAACATTGAAAAACACCAGCAATTTCAACTACATCCTCAACGTTGAAAAATACCAACAAATTCAACAACAACTTCAACTTTGAAAAATACAAAAAAGTTCAAAAAATAACATTGATAACACCAAGAAATTCAACAACAACCTCAACATTGAAAAACGCCAACAATTTCAACAACAGCCTCAATATTAAAAATCCAAACAATTTCAACAACAACCTCAACTTTTAAAAGTACAAAAATGTTCAACAAAATAAACATTGATAAAACCAACAAATTCATCAAAAACCTCAATATTGAAAATCACCAGCAAATTCAACAACCTCAACATTGAAAAACACAAAACAGTTCAACAGAAAACATTGATAACTCCAACAAATTCAACAACATCAACATTGAAAAAAAACAAATTCAACAACAACCTCAATATTGAAAATCACCAACAATTTCAACGACGTCAACTTTGAAAAACACCAACAAATTAAACAACAACCTCAACATTTAAAAATACAGAAAAGTTCAACAAAATGAACAGTGATAACACCAAAAAATTCAACAACAACCACAAATTTTAAAAATACAAACAATTTCAACAAAATAAACATTGATGACACTGTCCAATTCAACAACAACCTCAACATTCAAAAACACCAACAAATTCAACAACAACCTCAACAATGAAAAACACCAACAAATTCAACAACATCAAGATTGAAAAACACCAACCAATTCAACAACAACCTCAATATTGAAAATCACCAACAAATTCAACGACATCAACTTTGAAAAACACCAAAAAATTAAAAAACAACCTCAACAATGAAAAACATCAACAAATTCAACAACAACCTCAAAATTGAAAAATACAAAACAGTTCAAAAAATAACATTGATAACACCAACAAATTCAACATCAACCCCAATATTGAAAATCACCAACAAATTCAACAACAACCTCAACATTGAAAAACACCAACAAATTCAACAACAAACTAAATATTGAAAATCACCAACAAATTCAACAAGCTCAATAATGAAAATCACCAACAAATTCTATAACAACCTCAACATTGAAAAAGACCAAGAAATTCAACTACAACCTCAACATTGAAAAGCACGAACAAATTCAACAACAACTTCAACATTGAAAAATACAAAACAGTTCAAAAAATAACTTTGATAACACCAACAAATTCAACAACAACCCCAATATTGAAAATCACCAACAAATTCAACAACAACCTCAACATTGAAAATCAAGAACAAATTCAACTACAACCTCAACATTGAAAAATACCAGCAAATTCAACAACAACTTCCACTTTGAAAAATACAATATCTTCTAAAAATAACATTGATAACACCAATAAATTCAGCAACTACCTCAACTTTGAAAAACACAAAAAAGTCAAAAAAAACCATTGACAACCCCTACAAATTCTACAACAACCTCAACAATGAACAGCACCAAAAAAATCAACAACAACCTCAACATTAAAAACCGCCAACAAATTCAACAACAACCTCAACAATGAAAAACACCAAAACATTCAAAATCTACCTCAACGTTTAAAAGTACAAAAAAGTTCAACAAAATAAACATTGATAACATCAATAAATTCAGCGAAAACCTCAACTTTGAAAAACACAAAAAAGTGCAAAAAAAACTATTTAAACCCCAACAAATTCAACAGCAACAGCAATATTGAAAATCACCAACCAATTCAACGACCTCAACTTTCAAAAACACCAACAGATTCAACAACATCCTCAACGTTTCAAAATACAAACAAGTTCAACAAAAAAATTGATAACACCAACAGATTCAACAACATCATCAACAATGAAAAACACCAACAAATTCAACAACAACCTCAACATTGAAAAACACCAACAAATTCAACAACAACATCAACATTGAAAAACATCCACAAATCCAACAACAACCTCAAAAATGAAAAGCACCAAAAATTTGAACAACAATTGCAACATTGAAAAATACCAACAAATTCAACAACAACTACAACATTGAAAAATACAAAACAGTTCAAAAAATAACATTGATAACACCAAAAAATTCAACAACAACCTCAACATTGAAAAACATCAACAAATTCAACAACAAACTCAACATTGAAAAACACCAACAAATTCAACTACAAACTCAACATAGAAAAATACCAACAAATTCAACAACAAGTTCAACTTTGAAAAATACTAAAAAGGTCGAGAAATAAAATTGATAACACCAAAAAGTTTAACAACAACCTCAACATTGAAAAACGCCTACAATTTCAACAACAACCTCAATATTGAAAATCCAAACAATTTCAACAACAAACTCAACTATTAAAACTACCAAAAAGTTCAACAAAATAAACGGTGATAACACCAACAAATTCATCAACAACCTCAATATTGAAAAACATCAAAAAATTCAACGACCTCAACTTTGAAAAACGCCAAAAAATTAAACAACAACCTCAACATTGAAAAACATCAACAAATTCAACAACAACCTCAACATTGAATAATACAAAACAGTTCAAAAAATAACATTGATAACACCAACAAATTCAACAACAACCCCAATATTGAAAATCACCAACAAATTCAACAACAACCACAACATTGAAAAACACCAACACATTCAACAACAAACTCAATACTGAAAATCACCAACAAATTCAACAACAACCCCAATATTGAAAAACATGAACAAATTCAACTACAACCTCAACATTGAAAAATACCAACAAATTCAACAACAACTTCAACTTTGAAATATATAAAAAATATCAAAAAATAACATTGATAACACCAACAAGTTCAACAACAACCTCAATATTGAAAATCCAAACAATTTCAACAACAACCTCAACTTTTAAAAGTACAAAAAAGTTCAACAAAATAAACGTTGATAACACCAACAAATTCATCAACAACCTCAATTTTGAAAATCACCAGCAAATTCAACAACCTCAACATTGAAAAACACAAAACAGTTCAAAAGAAAACATTGATAACTCCAACAAATTCAACAACATCAACATTGAAAAAACCAACAAATTCAACAACAATCTCAAGTATTTAAAATCACCAATATAATCAACGACGTCAGCTTTGAAAAACACCAACAAATTAAACAACAACCTCAACACTTAAAAGTACAAAAAAGTTCAACAAAATGAACAGTGAGTACACCAGTAAATTCAACAACAACCACAACTTGTAAAAATACAAACAAGTTCAACAAAATAAACATTGATGACACTGTCCAATTCAACAACAAACTCAACATTTAAAATCACCAAAAAATTCAACAACAACCTCAACAATGAAAAACACCAACAAATTCAAAATCAACTTCAACTTTTAAAAGTTCAAAAAAGTTCAACAAATTAAATCATTGATAACACCAATTATTTCAGCAACAACCTCAACTTTGAACAACACAAAAAAGTTCCAAAAAAACCATTGATAACACCAACAAATTCAACAACAACCTCAATATTGAAAATCACAAACAAATTCAACAACAACCTCAACATGGAAAATCACCAACAAATTCAAACACAACCTCAACTTTTAAAAGTACAAAAAAGTTGAAAATCTGGATAACACCATCAAATTCAACAACAACCTAATCATTGAAAAACAACATCAAATTTAACAACAACCTCAACAATGAAAACATCAACAAATTCAACAAAAACCTCACCATTGAATAACACCAACAAAGGGAACAACAAACACAACATTGAAAAACGCCAACAAATTCAACAACAACCTCAACAATGAAAAACACCAAAACATTCAAAATCAACCACAACGTTTAAAAGTACAAAAAAGTTCAACAAAATAAACAATGATAACACCAATAAATTCAGCAACAACCTCAACTTTGAAAAACACAGAAAATTAAAAAAAAAACATTGACAAACCTTACAAATTCAAGAACAACCTCAAGAATAAACATCACCAAAAAATTCAATAACAACCTCAACATTGAAAACCACCAACAAATTAAACGACAACCTCAACAATTAAAAACACCAAAACATTCAAAATCAACCTCAACGTTTAAAAGTACAAAAAAGTTCAACAAAATAAACAGTGATAACATCAATAAATGCAGCAACAAATTCAACTCAAAAAAAAACCATTGACAAACCCTACAAATTCAACAACAACCTCAACAATGAACAGCACCAAAAAATTCAATAACAACCTCAATAATGAAAATCACCAGCAAATTCAACAACCTCAACATTGAAAAACACAAAACAGTTCAAAAGAAAACATTGATAATTCCAACCAATTCAACAACAACCTCAATATTGAAAATCACCAACAAATGCAACGACTTCAATTTTGAAAAACACCAAAAATTAAACAACAACCTCAACATTTAAAATACAAACAAGTTCAGCAAAATAAACATGGATGACACTATCCAATTAAACAACAACCTCAACATTTAGAATCACAAACAAATTTAACAACAACCTCAATATTGAAAATCAGCAACAAATTCAACTACAACCTCAACATTGAAAAACACCAACAAATTCAACAACAACCTAAACAATGAAAAACACCAAAAAATTCAACAACAACCGCAACAATGAAAAATACCAACAAATTCAATAACAACCACAACATTGTAACATGCCAACAAATTCAACAACAACCTCAATATTGAAAATCACCAACAGATTCTACAACCTCAACACTGAAAATCACAAACAAATTCAACGACCTCAGCTTTGAAAAACACCAACAATTTCAACAACAACCTCATCATTCAAAAAAACCAACAAATGCAACAACTACCTCAACTTTCAAAAGTACAAAAAAGTTCAAAAAAGAACATTGATAATACCAACAAATTCAACAACAAGCTCAACAATGAAAAATACCACAAAATTCAACAACAACCTCAGCATTGAAAAACGCCAACAAATTCAACAACAACCTCAAAAATGAATAACACCAACAAATTCAAAATCAACATCAACTTTTAAAATTACAAAAAAGTTCAACAAAATAAACATTGACAACACCAACAAATTCAACAACAACCTCAACTATGAAAAACACCAACAAATTCAACCATAACCTCATCATTGAAAAACACCAACAAATTCAACAAACAACCTCAACATTGAAACACACCAACAAATTCAAGAACAACCTCATCATTGAAAAATGCCAACAAATTCAACAACAACCTCAATATTGAAAATCACCAACAAATTCAACAACTTTAACGCTGAATATCACCGACAATTTCGCAACAAGCTCAACTTTGAAAAACACAAAAAAGTTGAAAAAAAACATTCATAACACCAACAAATTCAACAACAACCTTAATATTGAAAAACACCAACAAATTCAACAACAACATCAACATTGAAAAACGCCAGCAAATTCATCAACAACCTGAACAATGAAAAAAAAGCAAAAAAATCAACAACAACCTCAACATTGAAAAACACCAACAAATTCAACAACAAACTCAACATTCAAAACTACAAAAAGGTTCAACAAAATAAATACTGACAAAAACAACAAATTCAACTACAACCTCAATATTGAAAATCACCAACAAATTCAATAACAACCTCAACATTGAAAAACACCAACAAATTTAAAAACAACCTCAACAATGAAAACACCAAAATATTCAATAAAACCCTAACCTTTGCAAAACACCAACAAATTCAACAAAAACTTCAACTTTAAAAAATACAAACAAGTTGAACAAAAAAATCTTGGATTACACCAACACATTCAACAACAACCTCAGCATTGAAAAATACAAAACAGTTCAAAAAATAACATTGATAAAACCAACAAATTCAACAACAACCTCAATATTGAAAATTGCATACAAATTCAACAACAACCTCAACATTGAAAAACACCAACAAATTCAACAACAACCTCAATATTGAAAATCACCAACAAATTCAACAACCTCAATATTGAAAATCACCAACAAATTCAACAACAACCTCTACGTTGAAAAGCACCAACAGATTCAACCGCAACCTCAACATTGAGAAACACCAAAAAATTCAACAACAACTTCCACTTTGAACAATACAAAAAAGTTCAAAAAATAACATTGATAACACCAACAAGTTCAACAATAACCTCAAAATTGAAAAACGCCAACAATTACAACAACAACCTCAATATTGAAAATACAAACAATTTCAACAACAACCTCAACTTTTAAAAGTACAAAAAAGTTCAACAAAATAAACGTTAATAACTCCAACAAATTCATCAACAACGTCAATATTGAAAATCAACAGCAAATTCAACAACCTCAACATTGAAAAACAAAAAACAGTTCAAAAGAAAACATTGATAACACGGACAAATTCAACAACACCAACGTTGAAAAACACCAACAAATTCAACAACAACCTCAACATTTAAAAGTTCAAAAATGTTTAACAAAATAAACATTGATAACACCAATATATTCAGCAACAACCACAATATTGAATATCACCAACAAATTCAACATCCTCAACATTGAAAAACACCAACAAATTCAACAACAACCTTAACTTATAAACATTCAAACAAGTTGAACAAAACACATTCATAACACCAACAAATTCAACAACAACCTCAACAATGAAAAACAACAACATATTTAACAACAACCTCAACATTGAAAAACGCCAATAAATTCATCAACATCCTGAATATTGAAAATCAGCAAGAAATTCAACAACCTCAACACTTTATAGCACCAACAAATTCGTAACAACCTCAACTTTTCAAAACACAAAAAAGTTTTTTAAAAAGCCATTCATGAAAACAAACAAATTCAACAACAAGATTAATGTTGAAAATCACCAACAAATTCAACGACCTAAACTTTGAGAAACAGCAACAAATTCAACAAGAACCTCAACTTTGAAAAATACATACAAGTTCAACGAAAAAAAACATTGTTAACACCAAGAAATTCAACAACAAACTCAGTTTTGAAAATCACCAACAAATTCAACAACATCAACTTTGAAAAACACCAATAAATTCAACATCAACCTCAACATTGAAAAACACAAAACAAATTCAACAACAACCTCAACTTTTAAAAGTACAAAAAAGTTCAACAAAATAAACAATGATAACACCAATATATTCAGCAACAACCACAACTTTGAATATCACCAACAAATTCAACAACTTCAACATTGAAAAACACCAACAAATTCAACAAAAACCTTCACTTTTAAAAATACAAACAAGTTGAACAAAAAACATTCATAACACCAACAAATTCAACAACATCCTCAACAAGGAAAAACACCAACAATTTCAACGACAACCTCAACATTGAAAAACACCAACAAATTCAACAACAACCTCAACATTGAAAAAGACCAACAATTTCAACAACAACCTCAACATTTAAAACTTGAAAAAAGTTCAAAAAAGATCATTGATAAAACCAACAAATTCAACAACAACCTGTATATTGAAAGTAACAAACAAACTAAACAACAACCTCAACACTGAAAAACAGCAATAAATTCAACAACAACCTCAACATTGAAGAAAACCAACAAATTGAACAATAAGCTCAACTTTCAAAAATAAAAAAAAGTTCAAAAATTAATATTGATAACAGCAACAAATTCAACAACAACCACAATATTGAAAATCACCAACAAATTCAACAACAACCTCAACATTGAAAAACAGCAACATATTCAACAACAACCTCAAAAATAAAAAAAACAACAAATTCAACAACAACTTCAACATTGAAAAATACCAACAAATTCAACAACAACCTCAATATTGATAAACACATAAAAATTCAATAAATAGCATTGATAACACCAACAACTTCAACAACAATCTCATTATTGAATATCACCAACAAATTAAACAACAACCTCAACATTGAAAAACACCAACAAATTCATCAACAACCTCAATATTGAAAATCAGCAACAAATTCAACAACAACCTCAACATTGAAAAACACCAACAACTTCATCAACCTCAACAATGAAAAGCGAAAAATAATTCAACATCAACCGCAACATTGACAAATACCAACAAATTCATCAACAACCTCAACATTGAAAAATTGAAAAAAGTTCAAAAAATAACATTGATAACACCAACAAATTCAACAACAACCTCAACATTGAAAAACACCATCAAATTCAACAACAACCTTAACTTTTAAAAATACAAACAAGTTCAACAAAAAACATTGATAACACCAACAAATCGACAACATCCTCAACAATGAGAAACACCAACAAATTCAACAACAATCTCAACTTTAAAAACAAGAGAAAGTTTAAAAAAGAACATTGATAAAATCAACAAATTCAACAACAACCTCAATATTGATAATCACCAACAAATTTAACCAACTCAACATTGAAAAACACCAACAGATTCAACAACAACATTAATATTGAAAAACACCAACAAATGCAACAACAACATCAACATTGAAAAACGCCAGCAAATTCATCAACAACCTGAACAATGAAAAAAACCAAAAAAATCAACAACAACCTCAACATTGAAAAACACCAACAAATTCAACAACAAATTCAACATTTAAAACTACAAAAAGGTTCAACAAAATAAATATTGACAAAAACAACAAATTCAACTACAACCTCAATATTGAAAATCACCAACAAATTCAATAACAACGTCAACATTGAAAAACACCAACAAATTCAATAACAACCTCAACATTGAAAAACACCAACAAATTTAAAAACAACCTCAACAATGAAAACACCAAAATATTCAATAAAACCCTAACCTTTGCAAAACACCAACAAATTCAACAACTTTAAAAAATACAAACAAGTTGAACAAAAAAAGCATTGATTACACCAACACATTCAACAACAACCTCAGCATTGAAAAATACAAAACAGTTCAAAAAATAACATTGAAAAACACCAACAAATTCAACAACCTCAATATTGAAAATCACAAACAAATTCCACAACAACCTCTACATTGAAAAGCACCAACAAATTCAACGACAACCTCGACATGGAAAAACACCAACAAATTCAACAACAACTTCGACTTTGAAAAATACAAAAAAGTTCAAAAAATAACATTGATAACACCAACAAGTTCAACAACATTGAAAATCCAAACAATTTCAACAACAACCTCAACTTTTAAAAGCACAAAAAAGTTCAACAAAATAAACGTTGATAACTCCAACAAATTCATCAACAACCTCAATATTGAAAATCACCAGCAAATTAAACAACCTCAGCATTGAAAAACAAAAAACAGTTCAAAAGAAAACATTGATAACACGGTCAAATTCAACAACACCAACGTTGAAAAACACCAACAAATTCAACAACAACCACAACAATGAAAAACAAAAACAAATTTAACAACAACCTCAACATTGAAAAACGCCAATAAATTCATCAACATCCTGAATATTGAAAATCAGCAACAAATTCAACAAATTCAACACTTTATAGCACCAACAAATTCGTAACAACCTCAACTTTGCAAAACACAAAAAAGTTTTTAAAAAAGGCATTCATGAAAACAAACAAATTCAACAACAAGATTAAAATGGAAAATCACCAACAAATTCAGCGACTTAAACTTTGAAAAACAGCAACAAATTCAACAAGAACCTCAACTTTTAAAAATACATACAAGTTCAACGAAAAAAAACATTGTTAACACCAAGAAATTCAACAACAAACTCAATATTGAAAATCACCAACAAATTCAACAACATCAACATTGAAAAACACCAATAAATTCAACATCAACCTCAACTTTTAAAAGTACAAATAAGTTCAACAAAATAAACATTGATAACACCAATATATTCAGCAACAACCACAACTTTGAATATCAGCAACAAATTCAACAATTTCAACATTGAAAAACACCAACAAATTCAGCAAAAACCTTAACTTTTAAAAATACAAACAAGTTGAACAAAAAACATTCATAACACCAACAAATTCAACAACAACCTCAACAATGAATAACAACAACAAATTCAACAACAACCTCAACATTGAAAAACACCAACAAATTCAACAACAACCTCAACATTGAAAAACACCAACAAACTCATCAACAACCTCAAAATTGAAAAACGCCAACAAATTCAACAACATCCTGAATATTGAAAATAAGCAACAAATTCAACACCCTCAACACTGAATAGCACCAACAAATTCGCAACTACCTCAACTTTGAAAAAAACCAAAAAGATTTTTAAAAAACCATTCATGCAACCAACAAATTCAACAACAAGCTTAATATTGAAAACCACCAACCAATTCAACAGCAACCTCTACTTTTAAAAATACGTTCAAGTAAAACAAAAAAAAACATTGACAACAACAAAAAAATTCAACAACAAACTCAATATTGAAAACCACCAACAAATTCATCAACATCAACACTGAAAAACACCAATAAATTCAACAACATCCTCAACATTGAAAAACACCAACAAATTCAAAAAACAACCTCAACTTTTAGAAATACAAACAAGTTCAACAAAAAAAACATTGATAACACCAACAAATTCAACAACAAACTCAATATTGAAAATCACCAACAAATTCAACAACCTCAACACTTAATATCACCAACAAATTCGCAACAACTTCAACTTTGAAAAGCACAAAAAGTTAAAAAAAAACACCATCATGACATAAACAAATTCAAGAATAAGCTTAATATTGAAAATCATCAACAAATTCAACGACCTAAACTTTGAAAAACACCAACAAATTCAACAACAAACAACTTTTAAAAATACAAAGAACTTCATAAAATAAACATTGATAACACTAACTAATTGAACAACAAACTCAATCTTGAAAATCACCAACAAATTCAACAACATCAACATTGAAAAACATCAATAAATTCAACAACAAACTCAACATTAAAAAATACAAACAAGTTCAACAAAAAAAACATTGATAACACCAACAAATTCAACAACAAACTCAATATTGTAAACCACCAACAAATTCAACAACATTAACATTGAAAAACATCAATAAATTCAACAACAGCCTCAAAATTGATAACACCAACAAATTCAACAACAAACTCAATGTTGAAAATCAACAACAAATTCAACAACAACCACAACATTTAAAAACACCAACAATCTCAACAACAACCTCAACATTGAAAAACGCCAACAAATTCAACAACATCCTTTATATTGAAAATCAACAACAAATTCAACAACAACCTCAACATTGAAAAACATCAACAAACTCATCAACAACCTCAAAATTGAAAAACGCCAACAAATTCAAAACATCCTGAATATTGAAAAAAAGCAACACATTCAACAACCACAACACTGAATAGCACCAAGACATTCGCAACCACCTCAACTTTGAAAAACACCAAAAAGATTTTTAAAAAACCATTCATGCAACCAACAAATTCAACAACAAGCTTAATATTGAAAACCACCAACCAATTCAACAGCAACCACTACTTTTAAAAATGCGTACAAGCAAAACAAAAAAAAAACATTGATAACACCAAGAAATTCAACAACAAACTCAATAATGAAAACCACCATCAAATTCATCAACATCAACATTGAAAAACACCAATAAATACAACAACATCCTCAACATTGAAAAACACCAACAAATTCAAAAACAACCTCAACTTTTAGAAATACGAACAAGTTCAACAAAAAAAACATTGATAACACGAACAAATTCAACAACAAACTCAATATTGAACGTCACCAACAAATTCAACAACCTCAACACTTAATATCACCAACAACTTCGCAACAACTTCAACTTTGAAAAGCACAAAAAAGTTTAAAAAACACCATCATGGCACCAAAAAATTCAAGAATAAGCTTAATATTGAAAATCATCAACAAATTCAACGACCGAAACTTTGAAAAACACCAACAAATTCAACAACAAACAACTTTTAAAAATACAAACAACTTCATACAATAAACATTGATAACAATAACTAATTGAACAACAAACTCAATATTGAAAAGCACCAACAAATTCAACAACATCAACATTGAAAAACATCAATAAATTCAACAACAACCTCAACATTTAAAAATACACCAAGTTCAACAAAAAAACATTGATAACACCAACAAATTCAACAACAAACTCAATATAGAAAACCACCAACAAATTCAACAACATTAACATTGAAAAACATCAATAAAATCAACAACAACCTCAACATTGATAACACCAACAAATTCAACAACAAACTCAATGTTGAAAATCACCAACAAATTCAACAACAACCTCAACATTTAAAAACACCCACAATCTCAACAACAACCTCAACATTGAAAAACGCCATCAAATTCAACAACATCCTCAATATTGAAAATCAACAACAAATTCAACAACCTCAACACTGAATATCACCAACAAATTCGCAACAACTTCAACTTTGACAAACAAATAAAAGTTTTTAAAAAACCATTCATGACACCAACAAATTCAACAATAAGCTTAATATTGAAAATAACCAACAAATCCAACGATCTAAACTTTGAAAAACACCAACAAATACAACAACAAACAACTTTAAAAAAAAAAATTCAAAAAAAAATAACACCAACAAATTGAACAACAAACTCAATCTTGAAAATCACCAACAAATTCAACAACCTCAACGTTGAAAAACACTAACAAATTCAACAACAACGTCAACATTGAAAATCACCAACAAATTCAACTACAACGTCAACATTGAAAATCACCAACAAATTCAACTACATCCTCAACATTGAAATGCACGAACAAATTCAATAAAAACTTCAACTTTAAAAAATACAAACAAGTTGAACAATAAAATCATTGATAACACCAACATATTCAACAACAACCTCAGCATTGAAAAATACAAAACAGTTAAAAAAATAACATTGATAACACCAACAAATTCAACAACAACCTCAATATTGAAAATTGCATACAAATTCAACGACAACCTCAACATTGAAAAACACCAACAAATTCAACAACAACCTCAATATTGAAAATCACCAACAAATTCAACAACCTCAATATTGAAAATCACCAACAAATTCAATAACAACCTCTACATTGAAAAGCACCAACAAATTCAACTGCAACCTCGACATGGAAAAACACCAACAAATTCAACAACAACTTCCACTTTGAAAAATACAAAAAAGTTCACAAAATAACATTGATAACACCAACAAGTTCAAAAACATTGAAAAACGCCAACAATTGCAACAACATCCTCAATATTGAAAATCCAAACAATTTCAACAACAACCCCAACTTTTAAAAGTACAAAAAAGTTCAACAAAATAAACGTTGATAACTCCAACAAATTCATCAACAACCTCAATATTGAAATTCACAAGCAAATTCAACAACCTCAACATTGAAAAACAAAAAAACTGTTCAAAATAAACCATTGATAACACGAACAAATTCAACAACACCAACGTTGAAAAACACCAACAAATTCAACAACAACCTCAATATTTAAAATCATCAACAAATTCAACGGCCTCAACGTAGAAAAACACCAACAAATTAAACAACAACCTCAACATTTAAAAGTTCAAAAATGTTTAACAAAATAAACATTGATAACACCAATATATTCAGCAACAACCACAATTTTGAATTTCACCAACAAATTCAACATCCTCAACATTGAAAAACACCAACAAATTCAACAACAACCTTAACTTATAAACATTCAAACAAGTTGAACAAAATACATTCATAACACCAACAAATTCAACAACAACCACAACAATGAAAAACAACAACAAATTTAACAACAACATTAGCATTGAAAAACGCCAATAAATTCATCAACATCCTGAATATTGAAAATCAGCAACAAATTCAACAACCTCAACACTTTATAGCACCAACAAATTCGTAACAACCTCAACTTTGCAAAACACAAAAAAGTTTTTAAAAAAGGCATTCATGAAAACAAACAAATTCAACAACAAGATTAAAATTGAAAATCACCAACAAATTCAGCGACCTAAACTTTGAAAAACAGCAGCAAATTCAACAAGAACCTCAACTTTTAAAAATACATACAAGTTCAACGAAAAAAAACATTGTTAACACCAAGAAATTCAACAACAAACTCAATATTGAAAATCACCAACAAATTCAACAACATCAACATTGAAAAACACCAATAAATTCAACATCAAACTCAACATTGAAAAACACAAAACAAATTCAACAACAACCTCAACTTTTAAAAGTTCAAATAAGTTCAACAAAATAAACATTGATAACACCAATATATTCAGCAACAAGCACAACTTTGAATATCAGCAACAAATTCAACAATTTCAACATTGAAAAACACCAACAAATTCAGCAAAAACCTTAACTTTTAAAAATACAAACAAGTTGAACAAAAAACATTCATAACACCAACAAATTCAACAACAACCTCAACAATGAAAAACAACAACAAATTCAACAACAACCTCAACATTGAAAAACACCAACAAATTCAACAACAACCTCAACATTGAAAAACACCAACAAACTCACCAACAACCTCAAAATTGAAAAACGCCAACAAATTCAACAACATCCTGAATATTGAAGATAAGCAACAAATTCAACAACCTCAACACTGAATAGCACCAACAAATTCGCAACCACCTCAACTTTAAAAAACACCAAAAAGATTTTTAAAAAACCATTCATGCAACCAACAAATTCAACAACAAGCTAAATATTGAAAACCACCAACCAATTCAACAGCAACCTCTACTTTTAAAAATACGTACAAGTAAAACAAAAAAAAACATTGATAACACCAAGAAATTCAACAACAAACTAAATATTGAAAACCAACAACAAATTTATCAACATCAACACTGAAAAACACCAATAAATTCAACAACATCCTCAACATTGAAAAACACCAACAAATTCAAAAAACAAACTCAACTTTTAGAAATACAAACAAGTTCAACAAAAAAACATTGATAACACCTACAAATTCAACAACAAACTCAATATTGAAAATCACCAACAAATTCAACAACCTCAACACTTAATATCACCTACAAATTCGCGACAACTTCAACTTTGAAAAGCCCAAAAAAGTTAAAAAAAACACCATCATGACACCAACAAATTCAAGAATAAGCTTAATATTGAAAATCATCAACAAATTCAAGGACCTAAACTTTGAAAAATACCAACAAATTCAACAACAAACAACTTTTAAAAATACAAAGAACTTCATAAAATAAACATTGATAACACTAACTAATTGAACAACAAACTCAATATTGAAAACCACCAACAAATTCAACAACATTAACATTGAAAAACATCAATAAATTCAACAACAACCTCAAAATTGATAACACCAACAAATTCAACAACAAACTCAATGTTGAAAATCACCAACAAATTCAACAACAACCACAACATTAAAAAACACCAACAATCTCAACAACAACCTCAACATTGAAAAACGCCAACAAATTCAACAACATCCTCTATATTGAAAATCAACAACAAATTCAACAACAACCTCAACATTGAAAAACACCAACAAATTCATCAACAACCTCAAGATTGAAAACGCCAACAAATTCAACAACATCCTGAATATTGAAAATAAGCAACACATTCAACAACCTCAACACTGAATAGCACCAACACATTTGCAACCACCTCAACTTTGAAAAACACCAAAAAGATTTTTAAAAAACCATTCATGCAACCAACAAATTCAACAACAAGCTTAATATTGAAAACCACCAACCAATTCAACAGCAACCACTACTTTTAAAAATACGTACAAGCAAAACAAAAAAAAACATTGATAACACCAAGAAATTCAACAACAAACTCAATATTGAAAACCACCATCAAATTCATCAACATCAACATTGAAAAACATCAATAAATTCAACAACAACCTCAACATTTAAAAATACACCAAGTTCCAAAAAAAACATTGATTACACCAACAAATTCAACAACAAACTCAATATAGAAAACCACCAACAAATTCAACAACATTAACATTGAAAAACATCAATAAATTCAACAACAACCTCAACATTGAAAACACCAACAAATTCAACAACAAACTCAATGTTGAAAATCACCAAAAAATTCAACAACAACCTCAACATTTAAAAACACCCACAATCTCAACAACAACCTCAACATTGAAAAACGCCATCAAATTCAACAACATCCTCAATATTGAAAATCACCAACAAATTCAACAACCTCAACATTGAATATCACCAACAAATTCGCAACAACTTCAACTTTGAAAAACAGAAAAAAGTTTTTAAAAAACCATTCATGACACCAACAAATTCAACAATAAGCTTAATATTGAAAATAACCAACAAATCCAACGATCTAAACTTTGAAAAACACCAACAAATACAACAACAAACAACTTAAAAAAAAAAAATTCAAAAAAAAATAACACCAACAAATTGAACAACAAACTCAATATTGAAAATCACCAACAAATTCAACAACCTCAACGTTGAAAAACACTAACAAATTCAACAACAACGTCAACAGTGAAAAACACCAACAAATTCAAAACAACGTCAACATTGAAAAGCACCAACAAATTCAACAACAACGTCAACATTGAAAATCACCAACAAATTCAACTACAACGTCAACATTGAAAAGCACGAACAAATTCAATAAAAACTTCAACTTTAAAAAATACAAACAAGTTGAACAATAAAATCATTGATAACACCAACACATTCAACAACAACCTCAGCATTGAAAAATACAAAACAGTTCAAAAAATAACATTGATAACACCAACAAATTCAACAACAACCTCAATATTGAAAATTGCATACAAATTCAACGACAACCTCAACATTGAAAAACACCAACAAATTCAACAACAACCTCAATATTGAAAATCACCAACAAATTCAACAACCTCAATATTGAAAATCACCAACAAATTCAACAACAACCTCTACATTGAAAAGCACCAACAAATTCAAATGCAACCTCGACATGGAAAAACACCAACAAATTCAACAACAACTTCCACTTTGAAAAATACAAAAAAGTTCAAAAAATAACATTGATAACACCAACACGTTCAAAAACATTGAAAAACGCCAACAATTGCAACAACAACCTCAATATTGAAAATCCAAACAATTTCAACAACAACCTCAACTTTTAAAAGTACAAAAAGTTCAACAAAATAAACGTTGATAACTCCAACAAATTCATCAACAACCTCAATATTGAAATTCACCAGCAAATTCAACAACCTCAACATTGAAAAACAAAAAACTGTTCAAAATAAACCATTGATAACACGAACAAATTCAACAACACCAACGTTGAAAAACACCAACAAATTCAACAACAACCTCAATATTTAAAATCATCAACAAATTCAACGGCCTCAACGTAGAAAAACACCAACAAATTAAACAACAACCTCAACATTTAAAAGTTCAAAAATGTTTAACAAAATAAACATTGATAACACCAATATAGTCAGCAACAACCACAATTTTGAGTATCACCAACAAATTCAACATCCTCAACATTGAAAAACACCAACAAATTCAACAACAACCTTAACTTATAAACATTCAAACAAGTTGAACAAAATACATTCATAACACCAACAAATTCAACAACAACCTCAACAACGAAAAACAACAACAAATTTAACAACAACCTCAACATTGAAAAACACCAATAAATTCATCAACATCCTGAATATTGAAAATCAGCAACAAATTCAACAACCTCAACACTTTATAGCACCAACAAATTCGTAACAACCTCAACTTTGCAAAACACAAAAAATTTTTTTAAAAAGGCATTCATGAAAACAAACAAATTCAACAACAAGATTAAAATGGAAAATCACCAACAAATTCAGCGACCTAAACTTTGAAAAACAGCAACAAATTCAACAGGAACCTCAACTTTGAAAAATACATACAAGTTCAACGAAAAAAAACATTGTTAACACCAAGAAATTCAACAACAAACTCAATATTGAAAATCACCAACAAATTCAACAACATCAACATTGAAAAACACCAATAAATTCAACATCAAACTCAACATTGAAAAACACAAAACAAATTCAACAACAACCTCAACTTTTAAAAGTACAAATAAGTTCAACAAAATAAACATTGATAACACCAATATATTCAGCAACAACCACAACTTTGAATATCACCAACAAATTCGACAACTTCAACATTGAAAAACACCAACAAATTCAGCAAAAACCTTAACTTTTAAAAATACGAACAATTTGAACAAAAAACATTCATAACACCAACAAATGCAACAACAACCTCAACAATGAAAAACAACAACAAATTCAACAACAACCTCAACATTGAAAAACAACAACAAATTCAACAACAACCTCAACATTGAAAAACATCAACAAACTCATCAACAACCTCAAAATTGAAAAACGCCAACAAATTCAACAACATTCTGAATATTGAAAATAAGCAACAAATTCAACAACCTCAACACTGAATAGCACCAACAAATTTGCAACCACCTCAACTTTGAAAAACACCAAAAAGATTTTTAAAAAACCATTCTTTCAAGCAACAAATTCAACAACAAGCTTAATATTGAAAACCACCAACCAATTCAACAGCAACCTCTACGTTTAAAAATACGTACAAGTAAAACAAAAAAAAACATTGATAACACCAAGAAATTCAACAACAAACTCAATGTTGAAAACCACCAACAAATTCATCAACATCAACATTGAAAAACACCAATAAATTCAACAACATCCTCAACATTGAAAAACACCAACAAATTCAATAACAACCTCAACTTTTAGAAATACAAACAAGTTCAACAAAAAAAAAATAGATGACGCCAACAAATTCAACAACAAACTCAAAATTGAAAATCACCAACAAATTCAACAACCTCAACACTTAATATCACCAACAAATTCGCAACAACTTCAACTTTGAAACGCACAAATAAGTTTAAAAAACACCATCATGGCACCAACAATTTCAAGAATAAGCTTAATATTGAAAATCATCGACAAATTCAACGACCTAAACTTTGAAAAACACCAACAAATTCAACAACAAACAACTTTTAAAAATACAAACAACTTCATAAAATAAACATTGATAACACTACCTAATTGAACAACAAACTCAATATTGAAAATCACCAACAAATTCAGCAACATCAACATTGAAAAACATCAATAAATTCAAAAACAACCTCAACACTTAAAAATACAAACAAGTTCAACAAAAAAAACATTGATAACACCAACAAATTCAACAACAAACTCAATATTGAAAACCACCAACAAGTTCAACAACATTAACATTGAAAAACATCAACAAATTCAACAACAACCTCAGCATTGATAACACCAACAAATTCAACAACAAACTCAATGTTGAAAATCACCAACAAATTCAACAACAACCTCAACATTTAAAAACGCCAACAATCTCAACAACAACCTCAACATTGAAAAACGCCAACAAGTTCAACAACATCCTCAACATTGAAAATCAACAATAAATTCAACAACCTCAACACTGAATATCACCAACAAATTCGCAACAACTTCAACTTTGAAAAACAGAAAAAAGTTTTTAAAAAACCATTCATGACACCAACAAATTCAACAATAAGCTTAATATTGAAAATAACCAACAAATCCAACGATCTCAACTTTGAAAAACACCAACAAATACAACAACAAACATCTTTAAAAAAAAAATTCAAAAAAAAATAACACCAACAAATTGAACAACAAACTCATATTGAAAATCAGCAACAAATTCAACAAACTCAACGTTGAAAAACACTAACAAATTCAACAACAACGTCAACATTGAAAAACACCAACAAATTCAACAACAACGTCAACATTGAAAAGCACCAACAAATTCAACAACAACGTCAACATTGAAAATCACCAACAAATTCAACTACAACCTCAACATTGAAAAGCACGAACAAATTCAACAACAACTTCAACATTGAAAAATACAAAACAGTTCAAAAAATAACATTGATAACACCAACAAATTCAACAACAACCCCAATATTGAAAAACACCAACAAATTCAACAACAACCTCAACATTGAAAAATACCAACAAATTCAACAACAACTTCCACTTTGAAAAATACAAAAAATGTTCAAAAAATAACATTGATAACATCAATAAATTCAGCAACAAGCTCAACTTTGAAAAACACAAAAAAGTTCAAAAAAAACCATTGACAACCCCTACAAATTCTACAACAACCTCAACAATGAATAGCACCAAAAAATTCATCAACAACCTCAACATTGAAAACCGCCAACAAACTCAACAACAACCTCAACAATGAAAAACACCAAAACATTCAAAATCTACCTCAACGTTTAAAAGTACAAAAAAGTTCAACAAAATAAACATTGATAACATCAATAAATTCAGCGAAAACCTCAACTTTGAAAAACACAAAAAAGATCAAAAAAAACTATTTAAACCCCTACAAATTCAACAGCAACAGCAATATTGATAATAACCAACCAATTCAACGACCACAACTTTCAAAAACACCAACAGATTCAACAACATCCTCAACGTTTCAAAATACAAACAAGTTCAACAAAAAAATTGATAAAACCAACAGATTCAACAACATCATCAACAATGAAAAACACCAACAAATCCAACAACAACCTCAAAAATGAAAAGCACCAAAAATTTGAACAACAATCGCAACTTTGAAAAATACCAACAAATTCAACAACAACTACAACATTGAAAAATACAAAACAGTTCAAAAAATAACATTGATAACACCAACAAATTCAACAACAAACTCAACATAGAAAAATACCAACAAATTCAACAACAACTTCAACTTTGAAAAATACTAAAAAGTTCGAAAAATAACATTGATAAAACCAACAAGTTTAACAACAACCTCAACATTGAAAATCACCAACAATTTCAATAACAACCTCAATATTGAAAATCCAAACAATTTCAACAACAAACTCAACTATTAAAAGTACCAAAAAGTTCAACAAAATAAACGGTGATAACACCAACAAATTCATCAACAACCTCCATATTGAAAACACCAAAAAATTCAACAACATCAACATTGAAAGACACCAACAAATTCAACAATAACCCCAATATTGAAAATCACCAACAAATTCAACAACAACCTCAACATTGAAAAACACCAACAAATTCAAAAACAAACTCAATATTGAAAATCATCAACAAATTCAACAACAACCCCAATATTGAAAATCACCAACAAATTCAACTACAGCCTCAACATTGAAAAGCACCAACAAATTCAAAAACAACTTCAACATTGAAAAATACAAAACAGTTCAAAAAATAACATTTATAACACCAACAAATTCAACAACAACCCCAATATTTAAAATCACCAACAAATTCAACAACAACCTCAACATTAAAAAACTTGAACAAATTCAACTACAACCTCAACATTGAAAACTACCAACAAATGCAACAACAACTTCAACTTTGAAAAATATAAAAAAGATCAAAAAATAACATTGATAACACCAACAAGTTCAAAAACAACCTCATCATTGAAAAACGCCAACAATTTCAACAACAACCTCAATATTGAAAATGCAAACAATTTCATCAACAACCTCAACTTTTAAAAGTACAAAAAAGTTCAACAAAATAAACGTTGATAACACCAACAAATTCATCAACAACCTCAATATTGAAAATCACCAGCAAATTCAACAACCTGAACATTGAAAAACACAAAACAGTTCAACAGAAAACATTGATAACTCCAACAAATTCAACAACATCAACATTGAAAAAACCAACAAATTCAACAACAACCTCAATATTGAAAATCACCAATATAATCAACGACGTCAACTTTGAAAAACACCAACAAATTAAACAACAACCTCAACATTTAAAAGTACAAAAAAGTTCAACAAAATGAACAGTGATAACACCAATAAATTCAACAACAACCACAACATTTAAAAATACAAACCAGTTCAACAAAATAAACATTGATGACACTGTCCAATTCAACAACACCCTCAACATTTAAAATCACCAAAAAGTTCAACAACAACCTCAACAATGAAAAACACCAACAAATTCAAAATCAACTTCAACTTTTAAAAGTTCAAAAAAGTTCAACAAAATAGATAATTGATAACACCAATAATTTCAGCAACAACCTCAACTTTGAACAACATAAAAAAGTTCAAAAAAAACAATTGATAACACCAACAAATTCAACAACAACCTTAATATTGAAAATCACAAACAAATTCAACAACAACCTGAACATTGAAAATCACCAACAAATGCAACAACAACCTCAACTTTTAAAAGTACAAAAAAGTTGAAAAAAGAACCTGGATAACACCATCAAATTCAACAACAACCTCAACATTGAAAAACAACATCAAATTTAACAACAACCTCAACAATGAAAACACCAACAAATTCAACAAAAACCTCACCATTGAAAAACACCAACACATTCAACAACAACCTCAACATTGAAAAACACCAACAAATTCAACAACAACCTCAATATTGAAAATCAATGAACAATGAAAAACACCAAAACATTCAAAATCAACCTCAGCGTTTAAAAGTACAAAAAAGTTCAACAAAATAAACAGTGATAACACCAATAAATTCAGCAACAACCTCAACTTTGAAAAACACAACAAAATTCAAAAAAAACCATTGACAAACCCTACAAATCCAACAACAACCTCAACAATGAACAGCACCAAAAAATTCAATAACAACCTCAATATTGAAAAACGCCAATAAATTCATCAACATCCTGAATATTGAAAATCAGCAAGAAATTCAACAACCTCAACACTGAATAGCACCAACAAATTCGCAACCACCTCGACTTAAAAACACCAAGAAGATTTTTTAAAAAACATTCATGCAACCAACAAATTCAACAACAAGCTTAATATTGAAAACCACCAACCAATTCAACAGCAACCTCTACTTTTAAAAATACGTTCAAGTAAGACAAAAAAAAACATTGATAACACCAAGAAATTCAACAACAAACTCAATGTTGAAAACCACCAACAGATTCATAAACATCAGCAATAAAAAAACACCAATAAATTCAACAACATCCTCAACATTGAAAAACACCAACAAATTCAAAAACAACCTCAACTTTTAGAAATACAAACAAGTTCAACAAAAAAAACATTGATAACACCAACAAATTCAACAACAAGCTCAATATTGAAAATCACCAACAAATTCAACAACCTCAACACTTAATATCTCCAACAAATTCGCAACAACTTCAACTTTGGAAAACACAAAAAAGTTTAAAAAAAACCATCATGACACCAACAAATTCAACAATAAGCTTAATATTGAAAATCACCAACAAATTCAACGACCTAAACTTTGAAAAACACCAACAAATTCAACAACAAACAAATTTTAAAAATACAAACTAATTGAAAAAAAAACATTGATAACACTAACTAATTGAACATCAAACTCAATATTGAAAATCACCAACAAATTCAACAACAACATCAACATTGAAAAACACTAACAAATTCAACAACAACCTCAACTTTTAAAAATACAAACAAGTTCAATAAAAAAACATTGATGACACCAACAAATTCAACAACAAACTCAACGTTGAAACATACCATCCAATTCAACAACAACGTCATCATTGAAAAAAAAACAACAAATTCAAAAACAACATCAACTTTTAAAAGTACAAAAAAGTTGAAAAAAGAACATTGATAACATCAACAAATTCAACAACGACCTCAACAATGAAAAACACCAAAAAATTCAACAACAGCCTCAACATTGAAAAACGTCAACAAATTCAAAAACAACCTCCAAATGAAAAACACCAACAAATTCAAAATCAACATCAACTTTTAAAATTACAAAAGAGTTCAACAAAATAAACATTGACAACACCAACAAATTGAACAACAACCTCAACTATGAAAAACACCAACAAATTCAACCACAACATCATCATTGATAAACACCAACAAATTCAACAAGAACCTCAACACTGAAACACACCAACAAATTCAAGACAAACCTCATCATTGAAAAACGACAACAAATTCAACAAATACCTCAATATTGAAAATCACCAACAAGTTCAACAACCTTAACGCTGAATATCACCGACACATTCCCAACAACCTCCACTTTGAAAAACACAAAAAAGTTGTAAAAAAACATTCATAACACCAACAAATGCAACAACAACCTTAATATTGAAAAACACCAACTAATTCAACAAAAACTTCAACTTTAAAAAATACAAACAAGTTGAACAAAAAAATCATTGAGAACACCAACACATTCAACAACAACCTCAACATTGAAAAACGCCAACAAATTCAACAACAACCTCAATATTGAAAATCACCAACAAATTCAACAACCTCAATATTGAAAATCACCAACAAATTCAACAACAACCTCTACATTGAAAAGCACCAACAAATTCAACTGCAACCTCAACATTGAAAAACACCAACACATTCAACAACCTCAATATTGAAAATCACCAACAAATTCAATGACAACCTCGACATGGAAAAACACCAACAAATTCAACAACAACTTCCACTTTGAAAAATACAAAAAAGTTCAAAAAATAACATTGTTAACACCAACAAGTTCAACAACATTGAAAATCACCAACAAATTCAACAACAAACAACTTTTAAAAATACAAACAACTTCATAAAATAAACATTGATAACACTAACTAATTGAACAACAAACTCAATATTGAAAATCACCAACAAATTCAACAACATCAACATTGAAAAACATCAATAAATTCAACAACAACCTCAACATTAATAAATACAAACAAGTTCAACAAAAAAAACATTGATAACACCAACAAATTCAACAACAAACTCAACATTGAAAACCACCAACAAGTTGAACAACATTAGCATTGAAAAACATCAATAAATTCAACAACAACCTCAACATTGATAACACCAACAAATTCAACAACAACGTCAACATTGATAATCACCACCAAATTCAACAACAACGTCAACATTGAAAATCACCGACAAATTCAACAACCTCAACACTGAATATCACCAACAAATTCGCAACAACTTCAACTTTGAAAAACACAAAAAAGTTTTAAAAAAACCATCATGACAACAAACAAATTCAACAATAAGCTTAATATTGAAAATCAACAACAAATTCAACGACCTAAACTTTGAAAAACACCAACAAATCCATAACAAACAACTTTTAAAAATACAAACAACTTCATAAAATAAACATTGATAACACTAAATAATTGAACAACAAACTCAGTATTGAAAATCACCAACAAATTCAACAACATCAACATTGAAAAACATCAATAAATTCAACAACACCCTCAACATTTAAAAATACAAACAAGTTCAACAAAAAAAAATTGATAACACCAACAAATTCAACAACAAACTCAATATTGAAAACCACCAACAAATTCAACAACATTAACATTGAAAAACATCAATAAATTCAACAACAACCTCAACATTGATAACACCAACAAATTCAACAACAAACTCAATGTTGAAAAGCTCCAACAAATTCAACAACAACGTCAACATTGAAAATCACCAACAAATTCAACAACAACGTCAACATTGAAAATCACCAACAATCTCAACAACAACCTCAACATTGGAAAATGCCAACAAATTCAACAAGATCCTCAATATTGAAAATCACCAACAAATTCAACAACCTCAACATTGAATATCACCAACAAATTCGCAACAACTTCAACTTTGGAAAACACAAAAAAGTTTAAAAAAAACCATCATGACAACAAACAAATTCAACAATAAGCTTAATATTGAAAATCAACAACAAATTCAACGACCTAAACTTTGAAAAACACCAACAAATTCAACAACAAACAAATTTTAAAAATACAAACAACTTCATAAAATAAACATTGATAACACTAACTAATTGAACAACAAACTCAATATTGAAAATCACCAACAAATTCAACAACATCAACATTGAAAAACATCAATAAATTCAACAACAACCTCAACATTAATAAATACAAACAAGTTCAACAAAAAAAACATTGATAACACCAACAAATTCAACAACAAACTCAATATTGAAAACCACCAACAAGTTGAACAACATTAGCATTGAAAAACATCAATAAATTCAACAACAACCTCAACATTGATAACACCAACAAATTCAACAACAACGTCAACATTGATAATCACCACCAAATTCAACAACAACGTCAACATTGAAAATCACCGACAAATTCAACAACCTCAACACTGAATATCACCAACAAATTCGCAACAACTTCAACTTTGAAAAACACAAAAAAGTTTTAAAAAAACCATCATGACAACAAACAAATTCAACAATAAGCTTAATATTGAAAATCAACAACAAATTCAACGACCTAAACTTTGAAAAACACCAACAAATCCATAACAAACAACTTTTAAAAATACAAACAACTTCATAAAATAAACATTGATAACACTAAATAATTGAACAACAAACTCAGTATTGAAAATCACCAACAAATTCAACAACATCAACATTGAAAAACATCAATAAATTCAACAACACCCTCAACATTTAAAAATACAAACAAGTTCAACAAAAAAAAATTGATAACACCAACAAATTCAACAACAAACTCAATATTGAAAACCACCAACAAATTCAACAACATTAACATTGAAAAACATCAATAAATTCAACAACAACCTCAACATTGATAACACCAACAAATTCAACAACAAACTCAATGTTGAAAAGCTCCAACAAATTCAACAACAACGTCAACATTGAAAATCACCAACAAATTCAACAACAACGTCAACATTGAAAATCACCAACAATCTCAACAACAACCTCAACATTGGAAAATGCCAACAAATTCAACAAGATCCTCAATATTGAAAATCACCAACAAATTCAACAACCTCAACATTGAATATCACCAACAAATTCGCAACAACTTCAACTTTGGAAAACACAAAAAAGTTTAAAAAAAACCATCATGACAACAAACAAATTCAACAATAAGCTTAATATTGAAAATCAACAACAAATTCAACGACCTAAACTTTGAAAAACACCAACAAATTCAACAACAAACAAATTTTAAAAATACAAACAATTTCAAAAAAAAAACATTGATAACACTAACTAATTGAACATCAAACTCAATATTGAAAATCACCAACAAATTCAACAACATCAACATTGAAAAACAGCAATAAATTCAACAACAACCTCAACATTGAAAAACACCAACAAATTCAACAACAACCTCAACTTTTAAAAATACAAACAAGTTCATCAAAAAAAACATTGATAACACCAACAAATTCAACAACAAACTCAACTTTGAAACATTCCATCCAATTCAACAACAACGTCAACATTGAAAAAAAACAACAAATTCATAAACAACCTCAACTTTTAAAAGTACAAAAAAGTTGAAAAAAGAACTTTGATAACACCAACAAATTCAACAACAACCTCAACAATGAAAAACACCAAAAAATTCAACAACAGCCTCAACATTGAAAAACGCCAACAATTTCAACGACAACCTCAACAATGAAAAACACCAACAAATTCAAAACCAACCTCAACTTTTAAAAGTGCAAAAAAGTTCAACAAAATAAACATTGATAACACCAATACATTCATCAACAACCTCAACTTTGAATATCACCAACAAATGCAACAACCTCAACATTGAAAAACACCAACAAATTCAACAACAACCGTAACTTTTAAAAAGTACAAACATGTTCAACAAAAAACATTGATAACACAAACAAATTCAACAACAACCTCAACAATGAAAAACACCAACAAATTGAACAACAACCTCAACATTGAAATACACCAACAATCTCAACAGCAACCTCAACATTGAGAAAAGCCAACAAATTCAACAGCATCCTCAATATTGAAAATCACCAACAAATTCAATAACCTCAACACTGAATATCACCAACAAATTCGCAACAACTTCAACTTTGAAAAACACAAAAAAGTTAAAAAAAAACCATTCATGACACCAACAAATTCAACAATAAGCTTAATATTGAAAATCACCAACAAATTCAACTACCTAAACTTTGAAAAACACCAACAAATTCTACAACAAACAACTTAAAAAATACAAAAAAATTAAAAAAAACAATGATAACACCAACAAATTGAACAACAACCTCAACATTGAAACATACCATTCAATTCAACAACAACCTCAACTATAAAAAGTACAAAAAAGTTCAACAAAATAAACATTGATAACACCAATACATTCAGCAAAAACCTGAACTTTGAATATCACCAAAAAATTCAACAATCTCAACATTGAAAAACACCAACAAATTCAACAACAGCCGTAACTTTTAAAAATACAAACAAGTTCAACAAAAAACATTGATAACACGAGTAAATTCAACAACAACCTTAACTTTTAAAAATACAAACAAGTTCAACAATTAACATTGATAACACCAACAAATTCAACAACAACGTCAACGTTGAAAAACACCAACAAATTCAACAACAACCTTAATATTGAAAAACACCAACAAATTCAACAACAACTTCCACTTTAAAAAATACAAACAAGTTCAACAAAAAAAACATTGATAACACCAACAAATTCAACAACAACCTCAACATTGAAAAACGCCAAAAAATTCAACAACAACCTCAATATTGAAAATCACCAACAAAAAATCACGAACACATTCAACATCAAACACAACATTGAAAAACAGCAACAAATTCAACAACAACCTCAAAAATGAAAAAAAAACCTACAAATTCAACAATAAGCACAACATTGAAAATCACCAACAAATTCAACAACAACCTCAACTTTTAAAAGAAGAGAAAAAGTTCAATAAAAACATTGATAACACCAAGAAATTCAACAACAACCTCAACATTGAAAGACACCAAAAAGTTGAACAACGACTTCAACATTGAAAATCAGCAACAAATTCAACAACAACCTCAAGATTGAAAAACGCCAACAAATTCAACAACAACCTCGTTATTGAAAATCATCAACAAATTCAACATCAACCTCCACATTGAAAAAGACTAACAACTTCAAAAGCAACCTCAACATTGAAAAATACTTAAAATTTCAACAACAAGCTCACATTGAAAAACACCAACAAATTCAACAACAACCTCAACTTTTAAAAGAAGAGAAAAAATTCAATAAAAACATTGATAACACCAAGAAATTCAACAACAACCTCAACATTGAATGACGCCAACAAATTCAATAGCAACCTCAATATTGAAAGACACCAACAAATTCATCAACAACCTCAACATTGAAAATCACCAACAAATTCAACAAAAACCGTAACATTGAAAAACACCAACAAATTCAAGAGCAACCTCAACAATGAAAAACAGCAACAAATTCAACAACAACCTCAACAATGAAAAACACAAAAAATTCAACAAACGCTACATTGAAAAATACCAACAAATTCAACAACAACCTCAGTATTGAAAGACACTAACAAATTCAACAACAACCTCAACATTGAAAATCATCAACAAATTCAATAACTTCAATATTGAAAATCACTAACAATTTCAACAACCTCAAAATTGAAAAACACCACCAAATTCAACTACAACCTCAACTTATAAAAGTACAAAAAATGTTTTTAAAAAAATATTGATAACACCAACAAATTCAACAACAAACTCAACATTGAAAATCATCAACAAATTCAACAACAACCTCAACATTGAAAATCACCAAAAAATTCAAAAACAACCACAAGAATGAATAACACCAACAAATTCAACAACCACAACATTGAAAAACACCAACAAATTCAACAACAACCTCATCATTTAAAACTACAAAAAACTCACAAACAAAAGCAACAGCAACCTCAACATTGAAAAACAGCAACAAATTCAACAACACCCTCAACTTTTAAAAGAAGAGAAAAATTTCAAAAAAAACATTGATAACACCAACTAATTCAACAACAACCTCAATATTGAAAGTCACCAACAAATTCAACAACAACCTCAACATTGAAAAACACCAACAAATTCAACATCAACCTCAACATTGAAAATCATCAACAAATTCAACAACAACCTTTACTTTGAAAAATACAAACAAGTTCAATAAAAAAAATAGATAACACCACCAAATTCAACAATCATCTCAACAATGAAAAAAACAACAAATTCAACAACAACCTCAACTTTTAAAAGATAAAAAGTTCAAAAAAAACATTGATAACACCAACAAATTCAACAACAACCTCAAAATTGGAAAACACCAACAAATTCAACAACAACCTCAAACTTGAAAAACAGAACCTAATTCATCAACAACCTCAACATTTAAAAGAAGATAAAAAGTTCAAAAAAAACATTGATAACACCAGCAAATTCAACAGAAACCTCAACATTGAAAGACACAAAGAAATTCAACAACTACCTCAATATTGAAAGACACCAACAAATTCAAGAAGAACCTCAACATTGAAAAACGCCAACAAATTCAACAACAACCTCAATATTGAAAATCATCAACAAATTCTACAACAAGCTCAACATTGAAAAACACCAACAAATTCAACAACACCCTCAACTTTTAAAAGAAGAGAAAAAGTTCAAAAAAATCATTGATAACACCAACAAATTCAACAAGAAACTCAACATTGAAAATCGCCAACAAATTCGACAACAACCTCAATATTGAAAGTCACCACCAAATTCAACAACAACCTCAATAATGAAAAACACAAAAAAATTCAACAACAACCTCAACTTTTAAAAGAAGAGAAAAAGATCAAAAAAACATTGACAACACCAACAAATTCAACAACAACCTCAACATTGAAAAATACAAAAAAGTTCAAAAAATAACATTGATAACACCAACAAATTCAACAACAACCTCAACATTGAAAAATACGAACAAATTCAACAACAGCCTCAGAATTGAAAGACACAAACAAATTCAACAACAACCTCAACTTATAAAAGTACAAAAAAGTTTTTAAACAAATATTGATAACACCGACAAATTCAAAAGCAACCTCAACATTGAAAATCATCAACAAATTCAACAACAACCTCAACATTGAATATCACCAAAAAATTGAACCACTACCTCAAGAATGAATAACACCAACGAATTCAACAACCTCAACATTGAAAAACAACAACAAATTCAACAACACCCTCAACATTTAAAAGAAGAGAAAAATTTCAAAAAAAACATTGATAACACCAACAAATTCAACAACAACCTCAACATTGAAAAACACCAACAAATTCAACAACAACCACAACTTTTAAAAGAGAAAAACTTCAAAAAAAACATTGATAACACCAACAAATTCAACAACAACCTCAAAATTGAAAAACACCAACAAATTCAACAACAAGTTCAAACTTGAAAAACACAACCTAATTCAACAACAACCTCAACATTTAAAAGAAGCTTAAAATTTGAAAAAACACATTGATAACACCAGCAAATTCAACAGAAACCTCAACATTGAAAAACACAAAGAAATTCAACAACTACCTCAATATTGAAAGACACCAACAAATTCAAGAAGAACCTCAACTTTGAAAAACGGCAATAAATTCAACAACAACCTCAATATTGAAAATCATCAACAAATTCTACAACAAGCTTAACATTGAAAAATACCAACAAATTCAGCAACACCCTCAACTTTTAAGAGAAGAGAAAAAGTTCAAAAAAATCATTGATAACACCAACAAATTCAACAAGAAACTCAACATTGAAAATCGCCAACAAATTCGACAACAACCTCAATATTGAAAGTCACCACCTAATTCAACAACAACCTCAATAATGAAAAACACAAAAAAATTCAACAACAACCTCAACTTTTAAAAATACCAACGTATTCAACAACAACCTCAACATTGATAAATACAAAAAAGTTCAAAAAATAACATTGATAACACCAACAAATTCAACAACAACCTCAACATTGAAAAATACCAACAAATTCAACAACAACCTCAACATTGAAAGACACTAACAAATTCAACAACAACCTCAACATTGAAAATCATCAACAGATACAATAACTTCAATATTGAAAATCACCAACAATTTAAACAACCTCAAAATTGAAAAATACCACCAAATTCAACAACAACCTCAACTTTAAAAGTACAAAATAGATTTTAAAAAAATATTGATAACACCGACAAATTCAACAACAACCTCAACATTGAAAATCATCAACAAATTCAACAAGAACCTCAACATTGAAAATCACCAAAAAAATCAACAACAACCTCAAGAA
The DNA here is from genome assembly GCF_964194155.1 of Cetorhinus maximus. Taxonomy (NCBI): domain Eukaryota; kingdom Metazoa; phylum Chordata; class Chondrichthyes; order Lamniformes; family Cetorhinidae; genus Cetorhinus; species Cetorhinus maximus. The sequence continues at coordinate 133,747 of NW_027596606.1, forward strand.
TGAATAACACCAACAAATTCAACAACATCAACATTGAAAAACACCAACAAATTCAACAACAACGTCATCATTTAAAACTTCAAAAAAGTCACAAACAAAAGCAACAACAACCTAAACATTGAAAGACAGCAACAAATTCAACAACACCCTCAACTTTTAAAAGAAGAGAAAAATTTCAAAAAAAACATTGATAACACCAACAAATTCAACAACAACCTCAACATTGAAAAACACCAACAAATTCAACAACAACCTCAACATTGAAAAATACCAACAAATTCAACAACAACCTCAACATTGAAAAATACAAAAATGTTCAAAAGATAACATTGATAATACCAACAAATTCAACAACAACCTCAATATAGAAAATCACCAACAAATTCAACAACAACCTCAAAATTGAAAAACACCAACAAATTCAACAACAAACCCAATATTGAAAGACACCAACAAGTTCAACAACGACCTCAACATTGAAAATCAGCAACAAATTCAACCACAACCTCAACATTGAAAAACGCCAACAAATTCAACAACATCCTAGATATTGAAAATCACCAACAAATTCAACATCAACCTCCACATTGAAAAACACTAACAAATTCAAAAAGAACCTCAACATTGAAAACAACTTACAATTCCAACAACAAGCTAAACATTGAAAAGCACCAACAAATTCAACAACAACCTCAACTTTTAAAAGAAGAGAAAAAGTTCAATAAAAACATTGATAACACGAAGTAATTCAACAACAACCTCAACATTGAAAGACGCCAACAAATTCAACATCAATATTGAAAATTACCAACAAATTCAACATCAATATTGAAAATCACCATCAAATTCAACAACAACCACAACATTGAAAATCACCAAAAAATTCAACAACATCAATATTGAAAATCACCAACAAATTCAACAACAACCTCAATATTGAAAAATACAAAAAAGTTCAAATAATAACATTGATAACACCAACAAATTCAACAACAACCTCAACATTGCAAAATACCAACACATTCAACAACTTCAATTTTGAAAATCACCAGTAAATTCAACAACAACATCAACATTGAAAAACATGAAAAGTTCAACATTAACCACAATATTGAAAATCACCGACAAATTCAACAAAAACCGCAACATTGTAAAACACCAATAAATTCAACAGCAACCTCAACAATGAAAATCAGCAACAAATTCAACAACAACCTCAACTATGAAAAACACAAAAAATTCAACAACCGCAACATTGAAAAATAATAAAAATTCAACAACAACCTGAACATTTAAAAGAAGAGAAAACGTTAAAAAAAAACATTTATAACAATAACAAATTAAACAACAACCTCAACATTAAATAATACAAAAAAGTTCGAAAAAAACATTGATAATATCAACAAGTTCAACAACAACCTCAACATTGAAAAATACATAAAGTTCAAAAAAATAGCATTGATAACAACAATGAATTCAACATCAAACTCAACATTGAAAATCAACAACAAATTCAACAACAACCTCAACATTGAAAATCACCCACAAATTTAACAACAACTTCAACATTGAAAAACACCAACAAATTCAACAACAACCTCAAGTTTAAAAAGAGGAGAAAATTTTAATAAAAACATTGATTACACCAACAAATTCAACAACAATCTCAACCTTGACAAAAGCCAACAAATTCAAAAACCTCAAAATTGAAAACGACAAAAAATTTCAAAAGATAAAATTGATCACACCAACAAATTCAACAACAAAATCAATATTGAAAATCATCAACAAATTAAACAACAACCTCAACATTGAAAAACACCAGCAAATTTAACAACAACCTCAACATTGAAAAACACCCAAAAATTTAACAACCTCAACATTGAAAAGGACCAACATATTCAACAACAACCTCAACATTGAAAAAAACAAAAAAGAGCAAAAAATAAAATTGATAAACCCAACAAATTCAACAACAACCTGATATTGAAAAACACCAACAAATTCAACAACAACATCAATATTGAAAATCACCAACAAATTCAACAACAACATCAACATTGAAAAACACCAACAAATTCAACAACAACCTCAATATTGAAACTCACCAACAAATTCAACAACAAGCTCAACATTGAATAACACCAACAAATTCAACAACAACCTCAATATTGAAAGACACCACCAAGTTCAACAACGACCTCAACATTAAAAATCAGCAACAAATTCAACAACAATCTCAACATTGAACAACGCCAACAAATTCAACAACAACCTCAATACTGAAAATCACCAACAAATTCAACATCAACCTCAACATTGAAAGAAACATAAAAATTCAACAACAACCTCAACATTGAAAAACACCAGAAAATTCAACAACAACCTCAACATTAAAAGACACCAACAAATTCAACAGCAACCTCAGCATTGAAAATCACCAACAAATTCAACAGCAACCAGAACATTGAAAAACGCCAAGAAATTCAACATGAACCTCAATATTGAAAATCACCAACAAATTCAACAACAACCTCAACATTGAACAAAACCAACAAATTCATCAACAACCTCAACATTGAAAAACACCAACAAATTCAACAACAATCTCAACTTTCAAAAATTCAAAAATGGTCAAAAAATTACATTGATAACACCAAAAATGCGACAACAACCTCAATATTGAAAATGACCTACAAATTCAACAACAACTTCAACATTGAAAAACACCAACAAATTCATCAACAAACTTAACATTGAAAAACACCAATAAATTCAACAACAATCTCAACATTGAAAATTACATAATATTTCAAAAAATAACATTGATAACACCAACAAATTCAAAAACAACCTCAACATTGAAAAACACCAACAAATTCAATAACAATCTGAACATTGAAAAAAAAAAACAAATTTAGCAACAATCTCAACTTTCAAGGAATAAAAAAAGTTCAAAAAATAACATTGATAACACTAACAAATTCAACAACAACCTCAACATGGAAAAACAGCAACAAATTCAACAACAACCTCAACAATCAAAAACACCAACAAATTCAACAACACCCTCAATATTGAAAATCATCATCAAATTCAACATTGCAAAACACCAACAAATTCAACTGCAACCTCAACATTGAAAATCACCAAAAAGTTCAACAACAACCTCAACATTGAAAATCACCAATAAATTCAACAACAACCTCAAGAATGAATAACACCAAACTATTCAACAACCTCAACATTGAAAAACACCAACAAATTCAACAACAACCTCAACATTTAAAACTACAAAAAAGTTCAAAAAAGAACATTGATAAAAACAACAAATTCAACAACAACCTCTATACTGAAAGTCAGAAACAAAAGCAACAACAACCTCAACATTGAAAAACTCCAACAATTTGAACAACAACCTCAACATTTAAAAGAAGAGAAAAAGTTCAAAAAAAACATTCAAAGCACCAACAAATTCAACAACAATCTCAACATTGAAAATCACCAACAAATTCAACAACAAACTCATTATTGAAAATCACCAACAAATTCAACAACAACCTCAACATTGAAAAATACAAAAAAGTTCAAAAAATAACACTGATAACACCGACAAATTCAACAACAACCTCAACATTGAAAATCAGGAACAAATTCAGCAATAACCTTTACTTTTAAAAATACAAACAAGATCAATAAAAAAAATAGATAACACCAACAAATTCAACAATCATCTCAACAATGAAAAAAACCCACAAATTCAACAACAACCTCAACTTTAAAAAGGGAAAAAGTTCAAAAAAAACATTGAAAACACCAACAAATTCAACAACAACCTCAAAATTGAAAAACACCAACAAATTCAACAACAACCTCAAACTTGAAAAACACAACCTAATTCAACAACAACCTCAACATTTAAAAGAAGATAAAAAGTTCAAAAAAAACATTGATAACACCACCAAATTCAACAGAAACCTCAACATTGAAAAACACAAAGAAATTCAACAACTACCACAATATTGAAAATCATCAACAGATTCTATAACAAGCTCAACATAAAAAAACACCAACAGATTCAACAACACCCTCAACTTTTAAAAGAAGAGAAAAACTTCAAAAAAAATCATTGATAACACCAACAAATTCAACAAGAAACTCAACATTGAAAAACGCCAACAAATTTGACAACAAACTCAATATTGAAAGTCACCACCAAATTCAACAACAACCTCAATAATGAAAAACACAAAAAAATTCAACAACAACCTCAACATTGATAAATAAAAAAAAGTTCAAAAAATAACATTGATAACACCAACATATTCAACAACAACCTCAATATTGAAAATCAGCAACAAATTCAAAAAGATTCTCAACATTACAAAACATCAACAAATTCAACAACCACCTCAACATTGAAAAATACAAAAAATTTCAACAAAATACACATTGATAACACCAACAAATTCAACAACAACCTCAATATTGAAAATAACCAACAAATTTTAAACAACTTTGAAAAACAGCAACAAATTCAACAACAACCTCAAACTTGAAAAACACAAACTAATTCAACAACAACCTCAACATTTAAAAGAAGATAAAAAGTTCAAAAAAAAAACATTGACAACACCAGCAAATTCAACAACAACCTCAACATTGAAAAAGACAAACAAATTCAACAACAACCTCAATATTGAAAGACACCAACAAATTCAACAACAACCTCAACATTGAAAAACACCAACAAATTCAACAACACCCTCAACTTTTAAAAGAAGAGAAAAAGTTCAAAAATATCATTGATAACATCAACAAATTCAACAACAACCACAACATTGAAAAATACAAAAAATTTGAAAAATAACAATGATAACACCAACAAATTCAACAACAACCACCAACTTGAAAAACACAAACTAATTCAACAACAACCTCAACATTTAAATGAAGATAAAAAGTTTAAAAAAAACATTGATAACACCAGCAAATTCAACAGAAACCTTAACATTGAAAAACGCCAACAAATTCAACAACAACCACAATATTGAAAGACACCTACAAATTCAACAACAACCTCATTATTGAAAGTCACCAACAAATTCAACAACAACCTCAACATTGAAAAACACTAACAAATTCAACAACAACCTCAACTTTTAAAAGAGAAAAACTTCAAAAAAAACATTGATAACACCAACAAATTCAACAACAACCTAAAAATTGAAAAACACCAACCAATTCAACAACAAGTTCAAACTTGAAAAACACAACCTAATTCAACAACAACCTCAACATTTAAAAGAAGCTTAAAATTTGAAAAAACACATTGATAACACCAGCAAATTCAACAGAAACCTCAACATTGAAAAACACAAAGAATTTCAACAACTACCTCAATATTGAAAGACACCAACAAATTCAAGAAGAACCTCAACTTTGAAAAACGGCAATAAATTCAACAACAACCTCAATATTGAAAATCATCAACAAATTCTACAACAAGCTTAACATTGAAAAATACCAACAAATTCAGCAACACCCTCAACTTTTAAGAGAAGAGAAAAAGTTCAAAAAAATCATTGATAACACCAACAAATTCAACAAGAAACTCAACATTGAAAATCGCCAACAAATTCAACAACAACCTCAATAATGAAAAACACAAAAAAATTCAACAACAACCTCAACTTTTAAAAATACCAACGTATTCAACAACAACCTCAACATTGATAAATACAAAAAAGTTCAAAAAATAACATTGATAACACCAACAAATTCAACAACAACCTCAACATTGAAAAATACCAACAAATTCAACAACAACCTCAACATTGAAAATCTTCAACAGATACAATAACTTCATTATTCAAAATCACCAACAATTTAAACAACCTCAAAATTGAAAAATAACACCAAATTCAACAACAACCTCAACTTTTAAAAGTACAAAATAGTTTTTAAAAAATATTGATAACACCGACAAATTCAACAACAACCTCAACATTGAAAATCATCAACAAATTCAACAAGAACCTCAACATTGAAAATCACCAAAAAAATCAACAACAACCTCAAGAATGAATAACACCAACAAATTCAACACATCAACATTGAAAAACACCAACAAATTCAACAACAACGTCATCATTTAAAACTTCAAAAAAGTCACAAACAAAAGCAACAACAACCTCAACATTGAAAGACAGCAACAAATTCAACAACACCCTCAACTTTTAAAAGAAGAGAAAAATTTCAAAAAAAACATTGATAACACCAACAAATTCAACAACAACCTCAACATTGAAAAACACCAACAAATTCAACAACAACCTCAACATTGAAAAATACCAACAAATTCAACAACAACCTCAACATTGAAAAATACAAAAATGTTCAAAAGATAACATTGATAATACCAACAAATTCAACAACAACCTCAATATAGAAAATCACCAACAAATTCAACAACAACCTCAAAATTGAAAAACACCAACAAATTCAACAACAACCCCAATATTGAAAGACACCAACAAGTTCAACAACGACCTCAACATTGAAAATCAGCAACAAATTCAACCACAACCTCAACATTGAAAAACGACAACAAATTCAACAACATCCTAGATATTGAAAATCACCAACAAATTCAACATCAACCTCCACATTGAAAAACACTAACAAATTCAAAAAGAACCTCAACATTGAAAACAACTTACAATTCCAACAACAAGCTAAACATTGAAAAGCACCAACAAATTCAACAACAACCTCAACTTTTAAAAGAAGAGAAAAAGTTCAATAAAAACATTGATAACACGAAGTACTTCAACCACAACCTCAACATTGAAAGACGCCAACAAATTCAACATCAATATTGAAAATTACCAACAAATTCAACATCAATATTGAAAATCACCATCAAATTCAACAACAACCACAACATTGAAAATCACCAAAAAATTCAACAACATCAATATTGAAAATCACCAACAAATTCAACAACAACCTCAATATTGAAAAATACAAAAAAGTTCAAATAATAACATTGATAACACCAACAAATTCAACAACAACCTCAACATTGCAAAATACCAACACATTCAACAACTTCAATTTTGAAAATCACCAGTAAATTCAACAACAACATCAACATTGAAAAACATGAAAAGTTCAACATGAACCACAATATTGAAAATCACCGACAAATTCAACAAAAACCGCAACATTGTAAAACACCAATAAATTCAACAGCAACCTCAACAATGAAAATCAGCAACAAATTCAACAACAACCTCAACTATGAAAAACACAAAAAATTCAACAACCGCAACATTGAAAAATAATAAAAATTCAACAACAACCTGAACATTTAAAAGAAGAGAAAACGTTAAAAAAAAAACATTTATAACAATAACAAATTAAACAACAACCTCAACATTAAATAATACAAAAAAGTTCGAAAAAAACATTGATAATATCAACAAGTTCAACAACAACCTCAACATTGAAAAATACATAAAGTTCAAAAAAATAGCATTGATAACAACAACGAATTCAACATCAAACTCAACATTGAAAATCAACAACAAATTCAATAACAACCTCAACATTGAAAATCACCCACAAATTTAACAACAACCTCAACATTGAAAAACACCAACAAATTCAACAACAACCTCAAGTTTAAAAAGAGGAGAAAATTTTAATAAAAACATTGATTACACCAAAAAATTCAACAACAATCTCAACCTTGACAAAAGCCAACAAATTCAAAAACAACCTCAAAATTGAAAACGACAAAAAATTTCAAAAGATAAAATTGATCACACCAACAAATTCAACAACAAAATCAATATTGAAAATCATCAACAAATTAAGCAACAACCTCAACATTGAAAAACACCAGCAAATTTAACAACAACCTCAACATTGAAAAACACCCAAAAATTTAACAACCTGAACATTGAAAAACACCAACAAATTCAACAACAACCCCAATATTGAAAGACACCAACAAGTTCAACAACGACCTCAACATTGAAAATCAGCAACAAATTCAACCACAACCTCAACATTGAAAAATGCCAACAAATTCAACAACATCCTAGATATTGAAAATCACCAACAAATTCAACATCAACCTCCACATTGAAAAACACTAACAAATTCAAAAAGAACCTCAACATTGAAAACAACTTACAATTCCAACAACAAGCTAAACATTGAAAAGCACCAACAAATTCAACAACAACCTCAACTTTTAAAAGAAGAGAAAAAGTTCAATAAAAACATTGATAACACGAAGTAATTCAACCACAACCTCAACATTGAAAGACGCCAACAAATTCAACATCAATATTGAAAATTACCAACAAATTCAACATCAATATTGAAAATCACCATCAAATTCAACAACAACCACAACATTGAAAATCACCAAAAAATTCAACAACATCAATATTGAAAATCACCAACAAATTCAACAACAACCTCAATATTGAAAAATACAAAAAAGTTCAAATAATAACATTGATAACACCAACAAATTCAACAACAACCTCAACATTGCAAAATACCAACAAATTCAACAACTTCAATTTTGAAAATCACCAGTAAATTCAACAACAACATCAACATTGAAAAACATGAAAAGTTCAACATGAACCACAATATTGAAAATCACCGACAAATTCAACAAAAACCTCAACATTGTAAAACACCAATAAATTCAACAGCAACCTCAACAATGAAAATCAGCAACAAATTCAACAACAACCTCAACTATGAAAAACACAAAAAATTCAACAACCGCAACATTGAAAAATAATAAAAATTCAACAACAACCTGAACATTTAAAAGAAGATAAAACGTTAAAAAAAAAGCATTTATTACAATAACAAATTAAACAACAACCTCAACATTAAATAATACAAAAAAGTTCGAAAAAAACATTGATAATATCAACAAATTCAACAACAACCTCAACATTGAAAAATACATAAAGTTCAAAAAAATAGCATTTATAACAACAACGAATTCAACATCAAACTCATCATTGAAAATCAACAACAAATTCAACAACAACCTCAACATTGAAAATCACCCACAAATTTAACAACAACCTCAACATTGAAAAACACCAACAAATTCAACAACAACCTCAAGTTTAAAAAGAGGAGAAAATTTTAATAAAAACATTGATTACACCAACAAATTCAACAACAATCTCAACCTTGACAAAAGCCAACAAATTCAAAAACAACCTCAAAATTGAAAACGACAAAAAATTTCAAAAGATAAAATTGATCACACCAACAAATTCAAAAACAAAATCAATATTGAAAATCATCAACAAATTAAACAACAACCTCAACATTGAAAAACACCAGCAAATTTAACAACAACCTCAACATTGAAAAACACCCAAAAATTTAACAACCTCAACATTGAAAAACACCAACAAATTCAACAACAACCTCAACATTGAAAATACCAACAAATTCAACAACAACCTCAATATAGAAAATCACCAACAAATTCAACAACAACCTCAAAATTGAAAACACCAACAAATTCAACAACAACCCCAATATTGAAAGACACCAACAAGTTCAACAACGACCTCAAAATTGAAAATCAGCAACAAATTCAACCACAACCTCAACATTGAAAAACGCCAACAAATTCAACAACATCCTAGATATTGAAAATCACCAACAAATTCAACATCAACCTCCACATTGAAAAACACTAACAAATTCAAAAAGAACCTCAACATTGAAAACAACTTACAATTCCAACAACAAGCTAAACATTGAAAAGCACCAACAAATTCAACAACAACCTCAACTTTTAAAAGAAGAGAAAAAGTTCAATAAAAACATTGATAACACGAAGTAATTCAACAACAACCTCAACATTGAAAGACGCCAACAAATTCAACATCAATATTGAAAATTACCAACAAATTCAACATCAATATTGAAAATCACCATCAAATTCAACAACAACCACAACATTGAAAATCACCAAAAAATTCAACAACATCAAAATTGAAAATCACCAACAAATTCAACAACAACCTCAATATTGAAAAATACAAAAAAGTTCAAATAATAACATTGATAACACCAACAAATTCAACAACAACCTCAACATTGCAAAATACCAACAAATTCAACAACTTCAATTTTGAAAATCACCAGTAAATTCAACAACAACATCAACATTGAAAAACATGAAAAGTTCAACATGAACCACAATATTGAAAATCACCGACAAATTCAACAAAAACCGCAACATTGTAAAACACCAATAAATTCAACAGCAACCTCAACAATGAAAATCAGCAACAAATTCAACAACAACCTCAACTATGAAAAACACAAAAAATTCAACAACCGCAACATTGAAAAATAATAAAAATTCAACAACAACCTGAACATTTAAAAGAAGAGAAAACGTTAAAAAAAAACATTTATAACAATAACAAATTAAACAACAACCTCAACATTAAATAATACAAAAAAGTTCGAAAAAAACATTGATAATATCAACAAGTTCAACAACAACCTCAACATTGAAAAATACATAAAGTTCAAAAAAATAGCATTGATAACAACAACGAATTCAACATCAAACTCAACATTGAAAATCAACAACAAATTCAACAACAACCTCAAAATTGAAAAACACCAACAAATTCAACAACAACCCCAATATTGAAAGACACCAACAAGTTCAACAACGACCTCAACATTGAAAATCAGCAACAAATTCAACCACAACCTCAACATTGAAAAACGCCAACAAATTCAACAACATCCTAGATATTGAAAATCACCAACAAATTCAACATCAACCTCCACATAGAAAAACACTAACAAATTCAAAAAGAACCTCAACATTGAAAACAACTTACAATTCCAACAACAAGCTAAACATTGAAAAGCACCAACAAATTCAACAACAACCTCAACTTTTAAAAGAAGAGAAAAAGTTCAATAAAAACATTGATAACACGAAGTAATTCAACCACAACCTCAACATTGAAAGACGCCAACAAATTCAACATCAATATTGAAAATTACCAACAAATTCAACATCAATATTGAAAATCACCATCAAATTCAACAACAACCACAACATTGAAAATCACCAAAAAATTCAACAACATCAATATTGAAAATCACCAACAAATTCAACAACAACCTCAATATTGAAAAATACAAAAAAGTTCAAATAATAACATTGATAACACCAACAAATTCAACAACAACCTCAACATTGCAAAATACCAACAAATTCAACAACTTCAATTTTGAAAATCACCAGTAAATTCAACAACAACATCAACATTGAAAAACATGAAAAGTTCAACATGAACCACAATATTGAAAATCACCGACAAATTCAACAAAAACCGCAACATTGTAAAACACCAATAAATTCAACAGCAACCTCAACAATGAAAATCAGCAACAAATTCAACAACAACCTCAACTATGAAAAACACAAAAAATTCAACAACCGCAACATTGAAAAATAATAAAAATTCAACAACAACCTGAACATTTAAAAGAAGAGAAAACGTTAAAAAAAAACATTTATAACAATAACAAATTAAACAACAACCTCAACATTAAATAATACAAAAAAGTTCGAAAAAAACATTGATAATATCAACAAGTTCAACAACAACCTCAACATTGAAAAATACATAAAGTTCAAAAAAATAGCATTGATAACAACAACGAATTCAACATCAAACTCATCATTGAAAATCAACAACAAATTCAACAACAACCTCAACATTGAAAATCACCCACAAATTTAACAACAACCTCAACATTGAAAAACACCAACAAATTCAACAACAACCTCAAGTTTAAAAAGAGGAGAAAATTTTAATAAAAACATTGATTACACCAACAAATTCAACAACAATCTCAAACTTGACAAAAGCCAACAAATTCAAAAACAACCTCAAAATTGAAAACGACAAAAAATTTCAAAAGATAAAATTGATCACACCAACAAATTCAACAACAAAATCAATATTGAAAATCATCAACAAATTAAACAACAACCTCAACATTGAAAAACACCAGCAAATTTAACAACAACCTCAACATTGAAAAACAACCAAAAATTTAACAACCTCAACATTGAAAAACACCAACAAATTCAACAACAACCTCAACATTGAAAAATACCAACAAATTCAACAACAACCTCAACATTGAAAAATACAAAAATGTTCAAAAGATAACATTGATAATACCAACAAATTCAACAACAACCTCAATATAGAAAATCACCAACAAATTCAACAACAACCTCAAAATTGAAAAACACCAACAAATTCAACAACAACCCCAATATTGAAAGACACCAACAAGTTCAAAAACGACCTCAACATTGAAAATCAGAAACAAATTCAACCACAACCTCAACATTGAAAGACGCCAACAAATTCAACATCAATATTGAAAATTACCAACAAATTCAACATCAATATTGAAAATCACCATCAAATTCAACAACAACCACAACATTGAAAATCACCAAAAAATTCAACAACATCAATATTGAAAATCACCAACAAATTCAACAACAACCTCAATATTGAAAAATACAAAAAAGTTCAAATAATAACATTGATAACACCAACAAATTCAACAACAACCTCAACATTGCAAAATACCAACACATTCAACAACTTCAATTTTGAAAATCACCAGTAAATTCAACAACAACATCAACATTGAAAAACATGAAAAGTTCAACATTAACCACAATATTGAAAATCACCGACAAATTCAACAAAAACCGCAACATTGTAAAACACCAATAAATTCAACAGCAACCTCAACAATGAAAATCAGCAACAAATTCAACAACAACCTCAACTATGAAAAACACAAAAAATTCAACAACCGCAACATTGAAAAATAATAAAAATTCAACAACAACCTGAACATTTAAAAGAAGAGAAAACGTTAAAAAAAAACATTTATAACAATAACAAATTAAACAACAACCTCAACATTAAATAATACAAAAAAGTTCGAAAAAAACATTGATAATATCAACAAGTTCAACAACAACCTCAACATTGAAAAATACATAAAGTTCAAAAAAATAGCATTGATAACAACAATGAATTCAACATCAAACTCAACATTGAAAATCAACAACAAATTCAACAACAACCTCAACATTGAAAATCACCCACAAATTTAACAACAACCTCAACATTGCAAAATACCAACAAATTCAACAACTTCAATTTTGAAAATCACCAGTAAATTCAACAACAACATCAACATTGAAAAACATGAAAAGTTCAACATGAACCACAATATTGAAAATCACCGACAAATTCAACAAAAACCGCAACATTGTAAAACACCAATAAATTCAACAGCAACCTCAACAATGAAAATCAGCAACAAATTCAACAACAACCTCAACTATGAAAAACACAAAAAATTCAACAACCGCAACATTGAAAAATAATAAAAATTCAACAACAACCTGAACATTTAAAAGAAGAGAAAACGTTAAAAAAAAACATTTATAACAATAACAAATTAAACAACAACGGCAACATTAAATAATACAAAGAAGTTCGAAAAAAACATTGATAATATCAACAAGTTCAACAACAACCTCAACATTGAAAAATACATAAAGTTCAAAAAAATAGCATTGATAACAACAACGAATTCAACATCAAACTCAACATTGAAAATCAACAACAAATTCAACAACAACCTCAAAATTGAAAAACACCAACAAATTCAACAACAACCCCAATATTGAAAGACACCAACAAATTCAACAACGACCTCAACATTGAAAATCAGCAACAAATTCAACCACAACCTCAACATTGAAAAACGCCAACAAATTCAACAACATCCTAGATATTGAAAATCACCAACAAATTCAACATCAACCTCCACATTGAAAAACACTAACAAATTCAAAAAGAACCTCAACATTGAAAACAACTTACAATTCCAACAACAAGCTAAACATTGAAAAGCACCAACAAATTCAACAACAACCTCAACTTTTAAAAGAAGAGAAAAAGTTCAATAAAAACATTGATAACACGAAGTAATTCAACCACAACCTCAACATTGAAAGACGCCAACAAATTCAACATCAATATTGAAAATTACCAACAAATTCAACATCAATATTGAAAATCACCATCAAATTCAACAACAACCACAACATTGAAAATCACCAAAAAATTCAACAACATCAATATTGAAAATCACCAACAAATTCAACAACAACCTCAATATTGAAAAATACAAAAAAGTTCAAATAATAACATTGATAACACCAACAAATTCAACAACAACCTCAACATTGCAAAATACCAACAAATTCAACAACTTCAATTTTGAAAATCACCAGTAAATTCAACAACAACATCAACATTGAAAAACATGAAAAGTTCAACATGAACCACAATATTGAAAATCACCGACAAATTCAACAAAAACCGCAACATTGTAAAACACCAATAAATTCAACAGCAACCTCAACAATGAAAATCAGCAACAAATTCAACAACAACCTCAACTATGAAAAACACAAAAAATTCAACAACCGCAACATTGAAAAATAATAAAAATTCAACAACAACCTGAACATTTAAAAGAAGAGAAAACGTTAAAAAAAAACATTTATAACAATAACAAATTAAACAACAACCTCAACATTAAATAATACAAAAAAGTTCGAAAAAAACATTGATAATATCAACAAGTTCAACAACAACCTCAACATTGAAAAATACATAAAGTTCAAAAAAATAGCATTGATAACAACAACGAATTCAACATCAAACTCATCATTGAAAATCAACAACAAATTCAACAACAACCTCAACATTGAAAATCACCCACAAATTTAACAACAACCTCAACATTGAAAAACACCAACAAATTCAACAACAACCTCAAGTTTAAAAAGAGGAGAAAATTTTAATAAAAACATTGATTACACCAACAAATTCAACAACAATCTCAAACTTGACAAAAGCCAACAAATTCAAAAACAACCTCAAAATTGAAAACGACAAAAAATTTCAAAAGATAAAATTGATCACACCAACAAATTCAACAACAAAATCAATATTGAAAATCATCAACAAATTAAACAACAACCTCAACATTGAAAAACACCAGCAAATTTAACAACAACCTCAACATTGAAAAACAACCAAAAATTTAACAACCTCAACATTGAAAAACACCAACAAATTCAACAACAACCTCAACATTGAAAAATACCAACAAATTCAACAACAACCTCAACATTGAAAAATACAAAAATATTCAAAAGATAACATTGATAATACCAACAAATTCAACAACAACCTCAATATAGAAAATCACCAACAAATTCAACAACAACCTCAAAATTGAAAAACACCAACAAATTCAACAACAACCCCAATATTGAAAGACACCAACAAGTTCAAAAACGACCTCAACATTGAAAATCAGAAACAAATTCAACCACAACCTCAACATTGAAAGACGCCAACAAATTCAACATCAATATTGAAAATTACCAACAAATTCAACATCAATATTGAAAATCACCATCAAATTCAACAACAACCACAACATTGAAAATCACCAAAAAATTCAACAACATCAATATTGAAAATCACCAACAAATTCAACAACAACCTCAATATTGAAAAATACAAAAAAGTTCAAATATTAACATTGATAACACCAACAAATTCAACAACAACCTCAACATTGCAAAATACCAACACATTCAACAACTTCAATTTTGAAAATCACCAGTAAATTCAACAACAACATCAACATTGAAAAACATGAAAAGTTCAACATTAACCACAATATTGAAAATCACCGACAAATTCAACAAAAACCGCAACATTGTAAAACACCAATAAATTCAACAGCAACCTCAACAATGAAAATCAGCAACAAATTCAACAACAACCTCAACTATGAAAAACACAAAAAATTCAACAACCGCAACATTGAAAAATAATAAAAATTCAACAACAACCTGAACATTTAAAAGAAGAGAAAACGTTAAAAAAAAACATTTATAACAATAACAAATTAAACAACAACCTCAACATTAAATAATACAAAAAAGTTCGAAAAAAACATTGATAATATCAACAAGTTCAACAACAACCTCAACATTGAAAAATACATAAAGTTCAAAAAAATAGCATTGATAACAACAATGAATTCAACATCAAACTCAACATTGAAAATCAACAACAAATTCAACAACAACCTCAACATTGAAAATCACCCACAAATTTAACAACAACCTCAACATTGCAAAATACCAACAAATTCAACAACTTCAATTTTGAAAATCACCAGTAAATTCAACAACAACATCAACATTGAAAAACATGAAAAGTTCAACATGAACCACAATATTGAAAATCACCGACAAATTCAACAAAAACCGCAACATTGTAAAACACCAATAAATTCAACAGCAACCTCAACAATGAAAATCAGCAACAAATTCAACAACAACCTCAACTATGAAAAACACAAAAAATTCAACAACCGCAACATTGAAAAATAATAAAAATTCAACAACAACCTGAACATTTAAAAGAAGAGAAAACGTTAAAAAAAAACATTTATAACAATAACAAATTAAACAACAACGGCAACATTAAATAATACAAAGAAGTTCGAAAAAAACATTGATAATATCAACAAGTTCAACAACAACCTCAACATTGAAAAATACATAAAGTTCAAAAAAATAGCATTGATAACAACAACGAATTCAACATCAAACTCAACATTGAAAATCAACAACAAATTCAACAACAACCTCAAAATTGAAAAACACCAACAAATTCAACAACAACCCCAATATTGAAAGACACCAACAAATTCAACAACGACCTCAACATTGAAAATCAGCAACAAATTCAACCACAACCTCAACATTGAAAAACGCCAACAAATTCAACAACATCCTAGATATTGAAAATCACCAACAAATTCAACATCAACCTCCACATTGAAAAACACTAACAAATTCAAAAAGAACCTCAACATTGAAAACAACTTACAATTCCAACAACAAGCTAAACATTGAAAAGCACCAACAAATTCAACAACAACCTCAACTTTTAAAAGAAGAGAAAAAGTTCAATAAAAACATTGATAACACGAAGTAATTCAACCACAACCTCAACATTGAAAGACGCCAACAAATTCAACATCAATATTGAAAATTACCAACAAATTCAACATCAATATTGAAAATCACCATCAAATTCAACAACAACCACAACATTGAAAATCACCAAAAAATTCAACAACATCAATATTGAAAATCACCAACAAATTCAACAACAACCTCAATATTGAAAAATACAAAAAAGTTCAAATAATAACATTGATAACACCAACAAATTCAACAACAACCTCAACATTGCAAAATACCAACACATTCAACAACTTCAATTTTGAAAATCACCAGTAAATTCAACAACAACATCAACATTGAAAAACATGAAAAGTTCAACATGAACCACAATATTGAAAATCACCGACAAATTCAACAAAAACCGCAACATTGTAAAACACCAATAAATTCAACAGCAACCTCAACAATGAAAATCAGCAACAAATTCAACAACAACCTCAACTATGAAAAACACAAAAAATTCAACAACCGCAACATTGAAAAATAATAAAAATTCAACAACAACCTGAACATTTAAAAGAAGAGAAAACGTTAAAAAAAAACATTTATAACAATAACAAATTAAACAACAACCTCAACATTAAATAATACAAAAAAGTTCGAAAAAAACATTGATAATATCAACAAGTTCAACAACAACCTCAACATTGAAAAATACATAAAGTTCAAAAAAATAGCATTGATAACAACAACGAATTCAACATCAAACTCATCATTGAAAATCAACAACAAATTCAACAACAACCTCAACATTGAAAATCACCCACAAATTTAACAACAACCTCAACATTGAAAAACACCAACAAATTCAACAACAACCTCAAGTTTAAAAAGAGGAGAAAATTTTAATAAAAACATTGATTACACCAACAAATTCAACAACAATCTCAAACTTGACAAAAGCCAACAAATTCAAAAACAACCTCAAAATTGAAAACGACAAAAAATTTCAAAAGATAAAATTGATCACACCAACAAATTCAACAACAAAATCAATATTGAAAATCATCAACAAATTAAACAACAACCTCAACATTGAAAAACACCAGCAAATTTAACAACAACCTCAACATTGAAAAACACCCAAAAATTTAACAACCTCAACATTGAAAAGGACCAACATATTCAACAACAACCTCAACATTGAAAAAAACAAAAAAGAGCAAAAAATAAAATTGATAAAACTAACAAATTCAACAACAACCTGATATTGAAAAACACCAACAAATTCAACAACAACATCAATATTGAAAATCACCAACAAATTCAACAACAACATCAACATTGAAAAACACCAACAAATTCAACAACAACCTCAATATTGAAACTCACCAACAAATTCAACAACAAGCTCAACATTGAATAACACCAACAAATTCAACAACAACCTCAATATTGAAAGACACCACCAAGTTCAACAACGACCTCAACGTTAAAAATCAGTAACAAATTCAACAACAATCTCAACATTGAACAACGCCAACAAATTCAACAACAACCTCAATACTGAAAATCACCAACAAATTCAACATCAACCTCAACATTGAAAGAAACATAAAAATTCAACAACAAGCTCAACATTGAAAAACACCAAAAAATTCAACAGCAACCTCAACTTTTAAAAGAAGAGTAAAAGTTCAAAAATAACATTGATAACAACAAGAAATTCAACAACAACCTCAACATTGAAAAACACCAGCAAATTCAACAACAACCTCAACATTGAAAGACACCAACAAATTCAACAACAACCTCAACATTGAAAATCACCAACAAATTCAATAACAATCTGAACATTGAAAAAAACAAACAAATTTAGCAACAATCTTAACTTTCAAGGAATAAAAAAAGTTCAAAAAATAACATTGATAATACTAACAAATTCAACAACAACCTCAACATTGAAAAACAGCAACAAATTCAACAACAACCTCAACAATCAAAAACACCAACAAATTCAACAACAACCTTAACAGTGAAAAAAACCAATAAATTCAACAACAACCTCAACATTGAAAAATCCATAAAAGTTCAAAAAATAACATTGAAAACACCAACAAATTCAACAACAACCTCAATATTGAAAATCATCATCAAATTCAACAACAACCTCAACATTGCAAAACACCAACAAATTCAACTGCAACCTCAACATTGAAAATCACCAACAAGTTCAACAACAACCTCAACATTGAAAATCACCAATAAATTCAACAACAACCTCAAGAATGAATAACACCAAACTATTCAACAACCTCAACATTGAAAAACACCAACAAATTCAACAACAACCTCAACATTTAAAACTACAAAAAAGTTCAAAAAAGAACATTGATAAAAACAACAAATTCAACAACAACCTCTATATTGAAAGTCAGAAACAAAAGCAACAACAACCTCAACATTGAAAAACTCCAACAATTTGAACAACAACCTCAACATTTAAAAGAAGAGAAAAAGTTCAAAAAAAATATTGATAGCACCAACAAATTCAACAACAATCTCAACATTGAAAATCACCAACAAATTCAACAACAACCTCATTATTGAAAATCACCAACAAATTCAACAACAACCTCAACATTGAAAAATACAAAAAAGTTCAAAAAATAACACTGATAACACCGACAAATTCAACAACAACCTCAACATTGAAAATCAGGAACAAATTCAACAATAACCTTTACTTTTAAAAATACAAACAAGATCAATAAAAAAAAAGATAACACCAACAAATTCAACAATCATCTCAACAATGAAAAAAACCCACAAATTCAACAACAACCTCAACTTTAAAAAGGGAAAAAGTTCAAAAAAAACATTGAAAACACCAACAAATTCAACAACAACCTCAAAATTGAAAAACACCAACAAATTCAACAACAACCTTAAACTTGAAAAACACAACCTAATTCAACAACAACCTCAACATTTAAAAGAAGATAAAAAGTTCAAAAAAAACATTGAAACACCACCAAATTCAACAGAAACCTCAACATTGAAAAACACAAAGAAATTCAACAACTACCTCAATATTGAAAATCATCAACAGATTCTATAACAAGCTCAACATAAAAAAACACCAACAAATTCAACAACACCCTCAACATTTAAAAGAAGAGAAAAACTTCAAAAAAAATCATTGATAACACCAACAAATTCAACAAGAAACTCAACATTGAAAAACGCCAACAAATTTGACAACAAACTCAATATTGAAAGTCACCACCAAATTCAACAACAACCTCAATAATGAAAAACACAAAAAAATTCAACAACAACCTCAACATTGATAAATACAAAAAAGTTCAAAAAATAACATTGATAACACCAACAAATTCACAAAAACAACCTCAACATTGAAAATCAGCAACAAATTCAAAAAGATTCTCAACATTGCAAAACATCAACAAATTCATCAACCACCTCAACATTGAAAAATACAAAACAGTTCAACAAAATAAACATTGATAACACCAACAAATTCAACAACAACCTCAATATTGAAAATAACCAACAAATTTTAAACAGTCTCAACATTAAAAATCACCAACAAATTCAACAAGGACCACAACTTTGAAAAACATCAACAAATTCAACAACAACCTCAAACTTGAAAAACAGAACCTAATTCAACAACAACCTCAACATTTAAAAGAAGATAAAAAGTTCAAAAAAAAAACATTGACAACACCAGCAAATTCAACAACAACCTCAACATTGAAAAAGACAAACAAATTCAACAACAACCTCAATATTGAAAGACACCAACAAATTCAACAACAACCTCAACATTGAAAGACAGCAACAAATTCAACAACACCCTCAACTTTTAAAAGGAGAGAAAAAGATCAAAAATATCATTGATAACATCAACAAATTCAACGACAACCTCAATATTGAAAAATACAAAAAATTTGAAAAATAACAATGATAACACCAACAAATTCAACAACAACCACCAACTTGAAAAACACAAACTAATTCAACAACAACCTCAACATTTAAATGAAGCTAAAAAGTTAAAAAAAAACATTGATAACACCAGCAAATTCAACAGAAACCTCAACATTGAAAAGCGCCAACAAATTCAACAACAACCACAATATTGAAAGACACCTACAAATTCAACAACAACCTCATTATTGAAAGTCACCAACAAATTCAACAACAACCTCAACATTTAAAAACACCAACAAATTCAACAACAACCTCAACTTTTAAAAGAAGAGAAAATGTTCAAAAAAACATTGATTACACCAAAAAATTCAACAATAACCTCAATATTGAAAAATACACAAAAGTTCAAAATTAACATTGTTAACACCAACAAATTCAACAACAACCTCAACGTGGAAAACTACAAAAATGTTCCAAAAAATAACATAGATAACAATCTCAACATTGTAAATGACCAACAAATTCAACAAGGACCACAACTTTGAAAAACACCAACAAATTCAACAACAAGCTCAACATTGAAAATCACGAACAAATTCAACAACATCAATATTCAAAATCACCAACAAATTCAAGAACAACATCAACATTGAAAAACGCCGACAAATTCAACAACAACTTCAACATTGATAAATACAAAAAGTTCAAAAAATAACATTGATAACACCAACAAATACAACAACAACCTCAACATTGAAAATCAGCAACAAATTCAAAAAGAATCTCAACATTCAAAAACGTCAACAAATTCATCAACAACCTCAACATTGAAAAACACCAACAGTTTCAACAAAAACCTCAACTTTTAAAAGAAGAGAAAAAGATCAAAAAAACATTGATAACACCAACAAATTCAACAACAACCTCAACATTGATAAATACAAAAAACTTCAAAAAAAAGCATTGATAAAACAAACAAATTCAACAACAACCTCAACATTGAAAATCAGCAACAAATTCAAAACGATTCTCAACATTGCAAAACGTCAACAAATTCAACAACAACCTCAACATTGAAAAATACAAAAAAGTTCAACAAAATAAACATTGATAACACCATCAAATTCAACAGCAACCTCAATATTGAAAATAACCAACAAATTTAAAAACAATCTCAACATTAAAAATCACCAACAAATTCAACAAGTCCGCAACTTTGAAAAACTCCAACACATTCAAGAACAATCTCAAACTTGAAAAACACAAACTAATTCAACAACAACCTCAACATTTAAAAGAAGATAAAAAGTTCAAAAAAAAACATTGACAACACCAGCAAATTCAACTACAACCTCAACATTGAAAAAGACAAACAAATTCAACAACAACATCAATATTGAAAAACACCAACAAATTCAATAACAAACACAACATTGAAAAACACCAACAAATTCAACAACACCCTCAACTTTTAAAAAAAGAGAAAAAGTTCAAAAAAATCATTGATAACACCAACAAATTCAACAACAACCTCAACATTGAAAAACACAAAGAAATTCAACAACTACCTCAATATTGAACGACAGCAACAAATTCAAGAAGAACCTCAACATTGAAAAACGCCAACAAATTCAACAACAACCTCAATATTGAAAAAATTCAACAAATTCTACAACAAGCTCAACATTGAAAAACAACAACAAATTCAACAACACCCTCAACTTTTAAAAAAAGAGAAAAAGTTGAAAAAAATCATTGATAACACCACCAAATTCAACAAGAAACTCAACATTGAAAAACGCCAACAAATTCGACAACAACCTCAATATTGAAAGTCACCACCAAATTCAACAACAACCTCAACATTGAAAAACACCAACAAATTCAACAACAACCTCAACTTTCAAAAGAAGAGAAAATGTTCAAAAAAACATTGATAACACCAACAAATTCAACAATAACCTCAATATTGAAAAATACACAAAAGTTCAAAAAATAACATTGTTAACACCAACAAATTCAACAACAACCTCAACGTGGAAAACTACAAAAATGTTCCAAAAAATACCATTGATAACAATCTCAACATTGTAGATGACCAACAAATTCAACAAGGAACACAACTTTGAAAAACACCAACAAATTCCAGAACAAGCTCAACATTGAAAATCACGAACAAATTCAACAAGATCAATATTGAAAATCACCAACAAATTCAAGAACAACCTCAACATTGAAAAACGCCAACAAATTCAACAACAACATCAACATTGAAAAACGCTGACAAATTCAACAACAACCTCAAACATTGATAAATACAAAAAGTTCAAAAAATAACATTGATAACACCAACAAATACAACAACAACCTCAACATTGAAAATCAGCAACAAATTCAAAACGATTCTCAACATTGCAAAACGTCAACAAATTCAACAACAACCTCAACATTGAAAAGTACAAAATCGTTCAACAAAATAAACATTGATAACACCAACAAATTCAACAACAACCTCAATATTGAAAATAAACAACAAATTTAAAAACAATCTCAACATTAAAAATCACCAACAAATTCAACAAGGACCGCAACTTTGAAAAACACCAATAAATTCAAGAACAATCTCTAACTTGAAAAACACAAACTAATTCAACAACAACCTCAACATTTAAAAGAAGATAAAAAGTTCAAAAAATAACATTGACAACACCACCAAATTCAACTACAACCTCCACATTGAAAAAGACAAACAAATTCAACAACAACATCAATATTGAAAAACACCAACAAATTCAATAACAACCTCAACATTAAAAAACACCAACAAATTCAACAACACCCTCCACATTGAAAAACACCAGCAAATTCAACAACAACCTCAATATTGAAAAACGCAAACAAATTTAACAACAACCTCAACAGTGAAAAACACCAACAAATTCAACAACAACCTTAACATTGAAAAACACAAAGAAATTCAACAACTACCTCATTATTGAAAGACAGCAACAAATTCAAGAAGAACCTCAACATTGAAAAACGCCAACAAATTCAACAACAACCTCAATATTGAAAAAATTCAACAAATTCTACAACAAGCTCAACATTGAAAAACAACAACAAATTCAACAACACCCTCAACTTTTAAAAAAAGAGAAAAAGTTGAAAAAAATCATTGATAACACCAACAAATTCAACAAGAAAGTCAACATTGAAAAACGCCAACAAATTCGACAACAACCTCAATATTGAAAGTCACCACCAAATTCAACAACAACCTCAATAATGAAAAACACAAAAAAATTCAACAACAACCTCAACTTTTAAAAGAAGAGAAAAAGATCAAAAAAACATTGATAACACCAACAAATTCAACAACAACCTCAACATTGATAAATACAAAAAAGTTCAAAAAATAACATTGATAAAACCAACAAATTCAACAACAACCTCAACATTGAAAATCAGCAACAAATTCAAAAAGATTCTCAACATTGCAAAACGTCTAAAATTCAACAACAACCTCAACATTGAAAAATACAAAAAAGTTCAACAAAATAAACATTGATAACACCAACAAATTCAACAACAACCTCAATATTGAAAATAACCAACAAATTTAACAACAATCTCAACATTAAAAATCACCAACAAAGTCAACAAGGACCACAACTTTGAAAAACACCAACAAATTCAAGAACAACCTCAAACTTGAGAAACACAAACTAATTCAACAACAACCTGAACATTTAAAGGAAGATAAAAAGTTCAAAAAAAAAACATTGACAACACCAGCAAATTCAACAACAACCTCAACATTGAAAAAGACAAACAAATTCAACAACAACCTCAATATTGAAAGACACCAACAAATTCAACAACAACCTCAACATTGAAAAACACCAACAAATTCAACAACACCCTCAACTTTTAAAAGAAGAGAAAAAGTTCAAAAAAATCATTGATAACAACAACAAATTCAACATCAACCTCAATATTGAAAAGTACAAAAAATTCAAAAAATAACAATGATAACACAAACAAATTCAACAACAACCTCCATCTTGAAAAACACAAACTAATTCAACAACAACCGCAAGATTTAAATGAAGATAAAAAGTTTAAAAAAAACATTGATAACACCAGCAAATTCAACAGAAACGTCAACATTGAAAAACGCCGAACAATTCAACAACAACCTCAATATTGAAAGGCACCAACAAATTCATCAACAACGTCAATATTGAAAATCACCAACAAATTCAACAACAACCTCAAAATTGAAAAATACCAACAAATTCAAAACAACCCCAACTTTCAAAAGTACAAAAAAGTTTATAAAAAAATATTGATAACACCAACAAATTCAACAACAACCTCAACATTGAAAATCATCAACAAATTCAACAACAACCTCAACATTGAAAATCACCAAAAAATTCAACAACAACCTCAAGAATGAATATCACCAACAAATTCAATAACCTCAACATTGAAAAACAACAACAAATTCAACAACAACCTCATCATGTAAAACTACAAAAAAGTCACAAACAAAGGCAACAACAACCTCAACATTGAAAAGCAGCAACAAATTCAACAACACCCTCAACTTCTAAAAGAAGAGAAAAATTTCAGAAAAATCATTGATAACACCAACAATATTGAAAGTTACCAACAAATTCAACAACAACCTCAACATTGAAAAACACCAACAAATTCAACATCAACCTCAACATTGAAAATCAGCATCAAATTCAACAACAACCTTTACTTTGAAAAATACAAACAAGTTCAATTAAAAAAATAGATAACACCAACAAATTCAACAATCATCTCAACAATGAAAAAAACCAACAAATTCAACAACAACCTCAACTTTTAAAAGAGAAAAAGTTCAAAAAAAACATTGATAACACCAACAAATTCAACAACAACCTCAATATTGAAAAACACCAACAAATTCAACAACAACCTCAAACTTGAAAAACACAACCTAATTCAACAAAAACCTCAAAATTTAAAAGAAGATAAAAAGTTGAAAAAAAACATTGATAACACCAGCAAATTCAACAGAAACCTCAACATTGAAAAACACAAAGAAATTCAACAACTACCTCAATATTGAAAGGCACCAACAAATTCAAGAAGAACATCAACATTGAAAAACGCCAACAAATTCGACAACATCCTCAATATTGAAAGTCACCACCAAATTCAACAACAACCTCAATAATGAAAAACAAAAAAAATTCAACAACAACCTCAACTTTTAAAAGAATAGAAAAAGATCAAAAATATCATTGATAACACCAACAAATTCAACAAGAAACTCAACATTGAAAAACGCCAACAAATTCGAAAACAACCTCAATATTGAAAGTCACCACCAAATTCAACAACATCCTCAATAATGAAAAACACAACGTTGAAAAGCACCAACAAATTCAACAACACCCTCAACTTTTAAAAGAAGAGAAAAAGTTCAAAAAAATCATTGATAACACCAACAAATTCAACAAGAAACGCAACTTTGAAAAACGCCAACAAATTCGACAACAACCTCAATATTGAAAGTCACCACCAAATTCAACAACAACCTCAATAATGAAAAACACAAAAAAATTCAACAACAACCTCAACTTTTAAAAGAAGAGAAAAAGATCAAAAAAACATTGATAACACCAACAAATTCAACAACAACCTCAACATTGATAAATACAAAAAAGTTCAAAAAAAAACATTGATAACACAAACAAATTCAACAACAACCTCAACATTGAAAATCAGCAACAAATTCAAAACGATTCTCAACATTGCAAAACGTCAACAAATTCAACAACAACCTCAACATTGAAAAATACAAAAAAGTTCAACAAAATAAACATTGATAACACCAACAAATTCAACAACAACCTCAATATTGAAAATAACCAACAAATTAAAAAACAATCTCAACATTAATTCAAGAACAATCTCAAACTTGAAAAACACAAACTAATTCAACAACAACCTCAACATTTAAAATAAGATAAAAAGTTCAAAAAAAAACATTGACAACACCAGCAAATTCAACTACAACCTCAACATTGAAAAAGACAAACAAATTCAACAACAACATCAATATTGAAAAACACCAACAAATTCAATAACAACCTCAACATTGAAAAACACCAACAAATTCAACAACACCCTCAACTTTTAAAAGAAGAGAAAAAGTTCAAAAAAATCATTGATAACACCAACAAATTCAACAACAACCTCAACATTGAAAAACACAAAGAAATTCAACAACTACCTCAATATTGAAAGACAGCAACAAATTCAAGAAGAACCTCAACATTGAAAAACGCCAACAAATTCAACAACAACCTCAATATTGAAAAAATTCAACAAATTCTACAACAAGCTCAACATTGAAAAACAACAACAAATTCAACAACACCATCAACTTTTAAAAAAAGAGAAAAAGTTGAAAAAAATCATTGATAACACCAACAAATTCAACAGGAAACTCAACATTGAAAAACGCCAACAAATTTGACAACAACCTCAATACTGAAAGTCACCACCAAATTCAACAACAACCTCAAAAATGAAAAACAAAAAAAAATTCAACAACAACCTCAACTTTTAAAAGAAGAGAAAAAAGATCAAAAAAACATTGATAACACCAACAAATTCAACAACAACCTCAACATTGATAAATACAAAAAAGTTCAAAAAATAACATTGATAACACCAACAAATTCAACAACAACCTCAACATTGAAAATCAGCAACAAATTCAAAATGATTCTCAACATTGCAAAACGTCAACAAATTCAACAACAACCTCAACATTGAAAAATACAAAAAAGTTCAACAAAATAAACATTGATAACACCAACAAATTCAACAACAACCTCAATATTGAAAATAACCAACAAATTAAAAAACAATCTCAACATTAATTCAAGAACAATCTCAAACTTGAAAAACACAAACTAATTCAACAACAACCTCAACATTTAAAAGAAGATAAAAAGTTCAAAACAAAACATTGACAACACCAGCAAATTCAACTACAACCTCAACATTGAAAAAGACAAACAAATTCAACAACAACATCAATATTGAAAAACACCAACAAATTCAATAACAACCTCAACATTGAAAAACACCAACAAATTCAACAACACCCTCAACTTTTAAAAGAAGAGAAAAAGTTCAAAAAAATCATTGATAACACCAACAAATTCAACAACAACCTCAACATTGAAAAACACAAAGAAATTCAACAACTACCTCAATATTGAAAGACAGCAACAAATTCAAGAAGAACCTCAATATTGAAAAACGCCAACAAATTCAACAACAACCTCAATATTGAAAAAATTCAACAAATTCTACAACAAGCTCAACATTGAAAAACAACAACAAATTCAACAACACCCTCAACTTTTAAAAAAAGAGAAAAAGTTGAAAAAAATAATTGATAACACCAACAAATTCAACAGGAAACTCAACATTGAAAAACGCCAACAAATTTGACAACAACCTCAATATTGAAAGTCACCACCAAATTCAACAACAACCTCAAAAATGAAAAACACAAAAAAATTGAACAACAACCTCAACTTTTAAAAGAAGAGAAAAAGATCAAAAAAACATTGATAACACCAACAAATTCAACAACAACCTCAACATTGATAAATACAAAAAAGTTCAAAAAATAACATTGATAACACCAACAAATTCAACAACAACCTCAACATTGAAAATCAGCAACAAATTCAAAAAGATTCTCAACATTGCAAAACGTCAACAAATTCAACAACAACCTCAACATTGAAAAATACAAAAAAGTTCAACAAAATAAACATTGATAACACCAACAAATTCAACAACAACCTCAATATTGAAAATAACCAACAAATTTAACAACAATCTCAACATTAAAAATCACCAACAAAGTCAACAAGGACCACAACTTTGAAAAACACCAACAAATTCAAGAACAACCTCAAACTTGAGAAACACAAACTAATTCAACAACAACCTCAACATTTAAAAGAAGATAAAAAGTTCAAAAAAAAACATTGACAACACCAGCAAATTCAACAACAACCTCAACATTGAAAAAGACAAACAAATTCAACAACAACCTGAATATTGAAAGACACCAACAAATTCAACAACAACCTCAACATTGAAAAACACCAACAAATTCAACAACACCCTCAACTTTTAAAAGAAGAGAAAAAGTTCAAAAAAATCATTGATAACACCAACAAATTCAACAACAACCTCAATATTGAAAAATACAAAAAATTTGAAAAATAACAATGATAACACAAACAAATTCAACAACAACCTCCAACTTGAAAAACATAAACTAATTCAACAACAACCACAAGATTTAAATGAAGATAAAAAGTTAAAAAAAACATTGATAACACCAGCAAATTCAACATAAACCTCAACATTGAAAAACGCCAAATAATTCAAAAACAACCTCAAAATTGAAAGACACCAACAAATTCATCAACAACGTCAATATTGAAAATCACCAACAAATTCAACAACAACCTCAACATTGAAAAACACCAACAAATTCAACAACAACCTCAACTATTAAAAGAAGAGAAAAAGTTCAAAAAAACATTGATAACACCAACAAATTCAACAATAACCGCAATATTGAAAAATACACAAAAGTTCAAAAAATAACATTGTTAACACCAACAAATTCAACAACAACCTCAACGTGGAAAACGACAAAAATGTTCAAAAAATAACATTGATAACAATCTCAACATTGTAAATGACCAACAAATTCAACAAGGACCACAACTTTGAAAAACTCCAACAAATTCAACAACAAGCTCAACATTGAAAATCAAGAACAAATTCAACAACATCAATATTGAAAATCAGCAACAAATTCAAGAACAACGTCAACATTGAAAAACGCCAACAAATTCAACAACAACCTCAACATTGATAAATACAAAAAGTTCAAAAATTAACATTGATAACACCAACAAATAAAACAACAACCTCAACATTGAAAATCAGCAACAAATTCAAAAAGAATCTCAACATTGAAAAACGTCAACAAATTCAACAACAACCTCAACATTGAAAAACACCAACAGATTCAACAACAACCTCAACTTTTAAAAGAAGAGAAAAAGATCAAAAAAAAATTGATAACACCAACAAATTCAACAACAACCTCAACATTGATAAATACAAAAAAGTTCAAAAAATAACATTGATAACACCAACAAATTCAACAACAACCTCAACATTGAAAATCAGCAACAAATTCAAAACGATTCTCAACATTGCAAAACGTCTAAAATTCAACAACAACCTCAACATTGAAAAATACAAAAAAGTTCAACAAAATAAACATTGATAACACCAACAAATTCAACAACAACCTCAATATTGAAAATAACCAACAAATTTAAAAACAATCTCAACATTAAAAATCACCAACAAATTCAACAAGGACCGCAACTTTGAAAAACACCAACAAATTCAAGAACAATCTCAAACTTGAAAAAGACAAACTAATTCAACAACAACCTCAACATTTTAAAGAAGATAAAAAGTTCAAAAAAAAACATTGACAACACCAGCAAATTCAACTACAACCTCAACATTGAAAAAGAGAAACAAATTCAACAACAACATCAATATTGAAAAACACCAACAAATTCAACAACACCCTCAACTTTTAAAAGAAGAGAAAAAGTTCAAAAAAATCATTGATAACACCAACACATTCAACAACAACCTCAACATTGAAAAATACAAAAAATTTGAAAAATAACAATGATAACACAAACAAATTCAACAACAACCTCCAACTTGAAAAACACAAAAAAATTCAACAACAACCACAAGATTTAAATGAAGATAAAAAGTTAAAAAAAAACATTGATAACACCAGCAAATTCAACAGAAACCTCAACATTGTAAAACGCCAAATAATTCAACAACAACCTCAATATTGAAAGACACCAACAAATTCAGCAACAACGTCAATATTGAAAATCACCAACAAATTCAACAACAACCTCAACATTGAAAAACACCAACAAATTCAACAACAACCTCAACAATTAAAAGAAGAGAAAAAGTTCAAAAAAAACATTGATAACACCAACAAATTCAACAATAACCTCAATATTGAAAAATACACAAAAGTTCAAAAAATAACATTGTTAACACCAACAAATTCAACAACAACCTCAACGTGGAAAACTACAAAAATGTTCAAAAAATAACATTGATAACAATCTCAACATTGTAAATGACCAAACAAATTAAACAAGGACCACAACTTTGAAAAACTCCAACATATTCAAGAACAAGCTCAACATTGAAAATCACGAACAAATTCAACAACATCAATATTGAAAATCACCAACAAATTCAAGAACAACCTCAACATTGAAAAACGCCAACAAATTCAACAACAACATCAACATTGAAAAAGGCCGACAAATTCAACAACAACCTCAACATTGATAAATACAAAAAGTTCAAAAAATAACATTGATAACACCAACAAATTCAACAACAAATTCAACATTGAAAATCAGCAACAAATTCAAAAAGAATCTCAACATTGAAAAACGTCAACAAATTCAACAACAACCTCAACATTGAAAAACACCAACAGATTAAACAACAACCTCAACTTTTAAAAGAAGAGAAAAAGATCAAAAAAATATTGATAACAACAACAAATTCAACAACAAACTCAACATTGATAAATACAAAAAAGTTCAAAAAATAACATTGATAACACCAACAAATTCAACAACAACCTCAACATTGAAAATCAGCAACAAATTCAAAACGATTCTCAACATTGCAAAACGTCAAAAAATTCAACAACAACCTCAACATTGAAAAATACAAAAAGGTTCAACAAAATAAACATTGATAACATCAACAAATTCAACAACAACCTCATTATTGAAAATAACCAACAAATTTAAAAACAATCTCAACATTAAAAATCACCAACAAATTCAACAAGGACCGCAACTTTGAAAAACACCAACAAATTAAAGAACAATCTCTAACTTGAAAAACACAAACCAATTCAACAAAAACCTCAACATTTAAAAGAAGATAAAAAGTTCAAAAAAAGACATTGACAACACCAGCAAATTCAACAACAATCTCAACATTGAAAAAGACAAACAAATTCAACAACAACATCAATATTTAAAAACACCAACAAATTCAATAACAACCTCAACATTGAAAAACACCAACAAATTCAACAACACCCTCAACTTTTAAAAGAAGAGAAAAAGTTCAAAAAAATCATTGATAACACCAACAAATTCAACAACAAACTCAACATTGAAAAAGACAAACAAATTCAACAACAACCTGAATATTGAAAGACACCAACAAATTCAACAACAACCTCAACATTGAAAAACACCAACAAATTCAACAACACCCTCAACTTTTAAAAGAAGAGAAAAAGTTCAAAAAAATCATTGATAACACCAACAAATTCAACATCAACCTCAATATTGAAAAATACAAAAAATTCAAAAAATAATAATGATAACACAAACAAATTCAACAACAACCTCCAACTTGAAAAACACAAACTAATTCAACAACAACCACAAGATTTAAATGAAGATAAAAAGTTAAAAAAAAACATTGATAACACCAGCAAATTCAACAGAAACCTCAACATTGAAAAACGCCAAATAATTCAACAACAACCTCAATATTGAAAGACACCAACAAATTCATCAACAACGTCAATATTGAAAATCACCAACAAATTCAACAACAACCTCAACATTGAAAAACACCAACAAATTCAACAACAACCTCAACTTTTAAAATAAGAGAAAAAGTTCAAAAAAACATTGATAACACCAACAAATTCAACAATAACCTCAATATTGAAAAATACACAAAAGTTCAAAAAATAACATTGTTAACACCAACAAATTCAACAACAACCTCAACGTGGAAAACTACAAAAATGTTCAAAAAATAACATTGGTAACAATCTCAACATTGTAAATGACCAACAAATTCAACAAGGACCACAACTTTGAAAAACTCCAACAAATTCAACAACAAGCTCAACATTGAAAATCACGAACAAATTCAACAACATCAATATTGAAAATCACCAACAAATTCAAGAACAACCTCAACATTGAAAAACGCCAACAAATACAACAACAACCTCAACATTGATAAATACAAAAAGTTCAAAAAATAACATTGATAACACCAACAAATACAACAACAACCTCAACATTGAAAATCAGCAACAAATTCAAAAAGAATCGCAACATTCAAAAACGTCAACAAATTCAACAACAACCTCAACATTGAAAAACACCAACAGTTTCAACAACAACCTCAACTTTTAAAAGAAGAGAAAAAGATCAAAAAAACATTGATAACACCAACAAATTCAACAACAACCTCAACATTGATAAATACAAAAAAGTTCAAAAAATAACATTGATAACACCAACAAATTCAACAACAACCTCAACATTGAAAATCAGCAACAAATTCAAAAAGATTCTCAACATTGCAAAACGTCAACAAATTCAACAACAACCTCAATATTGAAAATAACCAACAAATTTAACAACAATCTCAACATTAAAAATCACCAACAAATTCAACAAGGACCACAACTTTGAAAAACACCAACAAATTCAAGAACAACCTCAAACTTGAGAAACACAAACTAATTCAACAACAACCTCAACATTTAAAGGAAGATAAAAAGTTCAAAAAAAAACATTGACAACACCAGCAAATTCAACAACAACCTCAACATTGAAAAAGACAAACAAATTCAACAACAACCTGAATATTGAAAGACACCAACAAATTCAACAACAACCTCAACATTGAAAAACACCAACAAATTCAACAACACCCTCAACTTTTAAAAGAAGAGAAAAAGTTCAACAAAATCAGTGATAACACCAACAAATTCAACATCAACCTCAATATTGAAAAATACAAAAAATTCGAAAAATAACAATGATAACACAAATAAATTCAACAACAACCTCCAACTTGAAAAGCACAAACTAA
This sequence comes from Cetorhinus maximus, assembly GCF_964194155.1. NCBI lineage: Eukaryota > Metazoa > Chordata > Chondrichthyes > Lamniformes > Cetorhinidae > Cetorhinus > Cetorhinus maximus. The sequence goes on from NW_027596606.1 coordinate 168,029, forward strand.
TTCAACAACAACCACAAGATTTAAACGAAGATAAAAAGTTAAAAAAAAACATTGATAACACCAGCAAATTCAACAGAAACCTCAACATTGAAAAACGCCAAATAATTCAACAACAACCTCAATATTGAAAGACACCAACAAATTCATCAACAACGTCAATATTGAAAATCACCAACAAATTCAACAACAACCTCAACATTGAAAAACACCAACAAATTCAACAACAACCTCAACTTTTAAAATAAGAGAAAAAGTTCAAAAAAACATTGATAACACCAACAAATTCAACAATAACCTCAATATTGAAAAATACACAAAAGTTCAAAAAATAACAATGTTAACACCAACAAATTCAACAACAACCTCAGCGTGGAAAACTACAAAAATGTTCAAAAAATAACATTGATAACAATCTCGACATTGTAAATGACCAACAAATTCAACAAGGACCACAACTTTGAAGAACACCATCAAATTCAACAACAAGCTCAACATTCAAAATCACGAACAAATTCAACAACATCAATATTGAAAATCACCAACAAATTCAAAAACAACCTCAACATTGAAAAACGCCAACAAATTCAACAACAACATCAACATTGAAAAACGCCGACAAATTCAACAACAACCACAACATTGATAAATACAAAAAGTTCAAAAAATAACATTGATAACACCAACAAATTCAACAACAACCTCAACATTGATAATCAGCAACAAATTCAAAAAGAATCTCAACATTGAAAAACGTCAACAAATTCAACAACAACCTCAACATTGAAAAACGCCAACAAATTCAACAACAACCTCAATATTGAAAATCATCAACAAATTCAAGAACAACCTAAACATTGAATAAACATCAACAGATTCAACAACAACCTCAACTTTTAAAAGAAGAGAAAAGGATCAAAAAAACATTGATAACACCTACAAATTCAACAACAACCTCAATATTGAAAAACACCAACAAATTCAACAACAACCTCAACATTGAAAAACGCCAACAAATTCAACAACAAACTCAATATTGAAACACGCCAACAATTTCAAAATCAACTTCAACATTGAAAAGCAACAACAAATTGTACAACAACGTCAACTTATAAAAGAAGAGAAAAAATTCAAAAAACATTGATAACATCAACAATTCAACAACAACCTCAACATTGAAAAACACCAGCAAATTCAACAACAGCCTCAACTTTTAAAAGAAGAGAAAAAATTCAAAAAAACAATGAGAACACCAGCAAATTCAACAACAACCTCAATATTGATAGTCACCAAAAAATTCAACAACAACCTCAACATTGAAAAACACCAACAAATTCGACAACAACCACAACCTTGAAAAACACCAACAAATTCAACAACAACCTCAACATTGAAAAATACAAAAAAGTTCGAAAAATATCATTGATAACACCAACAAATTCAGCACAACCTCAACATTGAAAAATATGAAAAAGTTCGAAAAATAACATTGATAACACCAACAAATTCAACAACAAATTCAACATTGAAAAAAACCAACAAACTCAACAACAAGCTTAACATTTAAAATCACCAACAAATTCAACAACAACCCCAACATTGAAAAACGCCAACAAATTCAACAACAACCTCAATATTGAAAGACACCAACAAATTGCACAACAACCTCAACATTTAAAATGACCAACAAATTCAACAACTTCAATATTGAAAATCACCAACAAATTCAACAACAAATTCAACATTGAATAATACAAAAAAGTTCAATAAATAACATTGATAACACCAACAAATTCAATAACAACCTCAACATTGAAAGAAACCAACAAATTGAACAACAAACTCCACATTGTAAAACACCATCAAATCCAACAACAACCTCAAATTTTAAAAGTACAAAAAAGTTTTAATAAAAACATTGAAAACACCAACAAATTAAACAACAAGCTCAATTTTGAAAATCAACAACAAATTCAACAACAACCTCAACATTGAAAATCACCAATAAATTCATCAACAACCTCATTACTGAAAGACAACAACAAATTCAACAACAACCTCAACATTGAAAAACACAAATTCAACAACTTCAATATTTAAAATCACCAACAAATTCTACAACAACCTCGACATTGAAAAATACAAAAAAGATCAACAAAATAAGCATTGATAACACCAACAAATTCAACAACAACCTCAATATTGAAAATAAGCAACAAATTTAAAAACAATCTCAACATTAAAAATCACCAAAAAATTCAACAAGGACCTCAACTTTGAAACACACCAACAAATTCAAGAACAATCTCAAACTTGAAAAACACAAACTAATTCAACAACAACCTCAACATTTAAAAGAAGATAAAAAGTTCAAAAAAAAAACATTGACAACACCAGCAAATTCAACTACAACCTCAACATTGAAAACGACAAACAAATTCAACAACAACATCACTATTGAAAAACACCAACAAATTCAATAACAACCTCAACATTGAAAAACACAAAGAAATTCAACAACTACCTCAATATTGAACGACAGCAACAAATTCAACAACAACCTCAACATTGAAAAACACCAACAAATTCAACAACAACCTCAACTTTTAAAAGAAGAGAAAAAGTTCAAAAATACATTGATAACACCAACAAATTCAACAATAACCTCAATATTGAAAAATACACAAAAGTTCAAAAAATAACATTGTTAACACCAACAAATTCAACAACAACCTCAACGTGGAAAACTACAAAAATGTTCAAAAAATAACATTGATAACAATCTCAACATTGTAAATGACCAACAAATTCAACAAGGACCACAACTTTGAAAAACACCAACAAATTCAAAAACAAGCTCAACATTGAAAATAACGAACAAATTCAACAACATCAATATTGAAAATCACCAACAAATTCAAGAACAACCTCAACATTGAAAAACGCCAACAAATACAACAACAACCTCAACATTGATAAATACAAAAAGTTCAAAAAATAACACTGATAACACCAACAAATACAACAACAACCTCAACATTGAAAATCAGCAACAAATTCAAAAAGAATCGCAACATTCAAAAACGTCAACAAATTCAACAACAACCTCAACATTGAAAAACACCAACAGTTTCAACAACAACCTCAACTTTTAAAAGAAGAGAAAAAGATCAAAAAAACATTGATAACACCAACAAATTCAACAACAACCTCAACATTGATAAATACAAAAAAGTTCAAAAAATAACATTGATAACACCAACAAATTCAACAACAACCTCAACATTGAAAATCAGCAACAAATTCAAAAAGATTCTCAACATTGCAAAACGTCAACAAATTCAACAACAACCTCAATATTGAAAATAACCAACAAATTTAACAACAATCTCAACATTAAAAATCACCAACAAATTCAACAAGGACCACAACTTTGAAAAACACCAACAAATTCAAGAACAACCTCAAACTTGAGAAACACAAACTAATTCAACAACAACCTCAACATTTAAAGGAAGATAAAAAGTTCAAAAAAAAACATTGACAACACCAGCAAATTCAACAACAACCTCAACATTGAAAAAGACAAACAAATTCAACAACAACCTGAATATTGAAAGACACCAACAAATTCAACAACAACCTCAACATTGAAAAACACCAACAAATTCAACAACACCCTCAACTTTTAAAAGAAGAGAAAAAGTTCAACAAAATCAGTGATAACACCAACAAATTCAACATCAACCTCAATATTGAAAAATACAAAAAATTCGAAAAATAACAATGATAACACAAATAAATTCAACAACAACCTCCAACTTGAAAAGCACAAACTAATTCAACAACAACCACAAGATTTAAATGAAGATAAAAAGTTAAAAAAAAACATTGATAACACCAGCAAATTCAACAGAAACCTCAACATTGAAAAACGCCAAATAATTCAACAACAACCTCAATATTGAAAGACACCAACAAATTCATCAACAACGTCAATATTGAAAATCACCAACAAATTCAACAACAACCTCAACATTGAAAAACACCAACAAATTCAACAACAACCTCAACTTTTAAAATAAGAGAAAAAGTTCAAAAAAACATTGATAACACCAACAAATTCAACAATAACCTCAATATTGAAAAATACACAAAAGTTCAAAAAATAACATTGTTAACACCAACAAATTCAACAACAACCTCAGCGTGGAAAACTACAAAAATGTTCAAAAAATAACATTGATAACAATCTCGACATTGTAAATGACCAACAAATTCAACAAGGACCACAACTTTGAAGAACAACATCAAATTCAACAACAAGCTCAACATTCAAAATCACGAACAAATTCAACAACATCAATATTGAAAATCACCAACAAATTCAAAAACAACCTCAACATTGAAAAACGCCAACAAATTCAACAACAACATCAACATTGAAAAACGCCGACAAATTCAACAACAACCTCAACATTGATAAATACAAAAAGTTCAAAAAATAACATTGATAACACCAACAAATTCAACAACAACCTCAACATTGATAATCAGCAACAAATTCAAAAAGAATCTCAACATTGAAAAACGTCAACAAATTCAACAACAACCTCAACATTGAAAAACGCCAACAAATTCAACAACAACCTCAATATTGAAAATCATCAACAAATTCAAGAACAACCTAAACATTGAATAAACATCAACAGATTCAACAACAACCTCAACTTTTAAAAGAAGAGAAAAGGATCAAAAAAACATTGATAACACCTACAAATTCAACAACAACCTCAATATTGAAAAACACCAACAAATTCAACAACAACCTCAACATTGAAAAACGCCAACAAATTCAACAACAAACTCAATATTGAAACACGCCAACAATTTCAAAATCAACTTCAACATTGAAAAGCAACAACAAATTGTACAACAACGTCAACTTATAAAAGAAGAGAAAAAATTCAAAAAACATTGATAACATCAACAATTCAACAACAACCTCAACATTGAAAAACACCAGCAAATTCAACAACAGCCTCAACTTTTAAAAGAAGAGAAAAAATTCAAAAAAACAATGAGAACACCAGCAAATTCAACAACAACCTCAATATTGATAGTCACCAAAAAATTCAACAACAACCTCAACATTGAAAAACACCAACAAATTCGACAACAACCACAACCTTGAAAAACACCAACAAATTCAACAACAACCTCAACATTGAAAAATACAAAAAAGTTCGAAAAATATCATTGATAACACCAACAAATTCAGCACAACCTCAACATTGAAAAATATGAAAAAGTTCGAAAAATAACATTGATAACACCAACAAATTCAACAACAAATTCAACATTGAAAAAAACCAACAAACTCAACAACAAGCTTAACATTTAAAATCACCAACAAATTCAACAACAACCCCAACATTGAAAAACGCCAACAAATTCAACAACAACCTCAATATTGAAAGACACCAACAAATTGCACAACAACCTCAACATTTAAAATGACCAACAAATTCAACAACTTCAATATTGAAAATCACCAACAAATTCAACAACAAATTCAACATTGAATAATACAAAAAAGTTCAATAAATAACATTGATAACACCAACAAATTCAATAACAACCTCAACATTGAAAGAAACCAACAAATTGAACAACAAACTCCACATTGTAAAACACCATCAAATCCAACAACAACCTCAAATTTTAAAAGTACAAAAAAGTTTTAATAAAAACATTGAAAACACCAACAAATTAAACAACAAGCTCAATTTTGAAAATCAACAACAAATTCAACAACAACCTCAACATTGAAAATCACCAATAAATTCATCAACAACCTCATTACTGAAAGACAACAACAAATTCAACAACAACCTCAACATTGAAAAACACAAATTCAACAACTTCAATATTTAAAATCACCAACAAATTCTACAACAACCTCGACATTGAAAAATACAAAAAAGATCAACAAAATAAGCATTGATAACACCAACAAATTCAACAACAACCTCAATATTGAAAATAAGCAACAAATTTAAAAACAATCTCAACATTAAAAATCACCAAAAAATTCAACAAGGACCTCAACTTTGAAACACACCAACAAATTCAAGAACAATCTCAAACTTGAAAAACACAAACTAATTCAACAACAACCTCAACATTTAAAAGAAGATAAAAAGTTCAAAAAAAAAACATTGACAACACCAGCAAATTCAACTACAACCTCAACATTGAAAACGACAAACAAATTCAACAACAACATCACTATTGAAAAACACCAACAAATTCAATAACAACCTCAACATTGAAAAACACAAAGAAATTCAACAACTACCTCAATATTGAACGACAGCAACAAATTCAACAACAACCTCAACATTGAAAAACACCAACAAATTCAACAACAACCTCAACTTTTAAAAGAAGAGAAAAAGTTCAAAAATACATTGATAACACCAACAAATTCAACAATAACCTCAATATTGAAAAATACACAAAAGTTCAAAAAATAACATTGTTAACACCAACAAATTCAACAACAACCTCAACGTGGAAAACTACAAAAATGTTCAAAAAATAACATTGATAACAATCTCAACATTGTAAATGACCAACAAATTCAACAAGGACCACAACTTTGAAAAACACCAACAAATTCAAAAACAAGCTCAACATTGAAAATAACGAACAAATTCAACAACATCAATATTGAAAATCACCAACAAATTCAAGAACAACCTCAACATTGAAAAACGCCAACAAATACAACAACAACCTCAACATTGATAAATACAAAAAGTTCAAAAAATAACACTGATAACACCAACAAATACAACAACAACCTCAACATTGAAAATCAGCAACAAATTCAAAAAGAATCGCAACATTCAAAAACGTCAACAAATTCAACAACAACCTCAACATTGAAAAACACCAACAGTTTCAACAACAACCTCAACTTTTAAAAGAAGAGAAAAAGATCAAAAAAACATTGATAACACCAACAAATTCAACAACAACCTCAACATTGATAAATACAAAAAAGTTCAAAAAATAACATTGATAACACCAACAAATTCAACAACAACCTCAACATTGAAAATCAGCAACAAATTCAAAAAGATTCTCAACATTGCAAAACGTCAACAAATTCAACAACAACCTCAATATTGAAAATAACCAACAAATTTAACAACAATCTCAACATTAAAAATCACCAACAAATTCAACAAGGACCACAACTTTGAAAAACACCAACAAATTCAAGAACAACCTCAAACTTGAGAAACACAAACTAATTCAACAACAACCTCAACATTTAAAGGAAGATAAAAAGTTCAAAAAAAAACATTGACAACACCAGCAAATTCAACAACAACCTCAACATTGAAAAAGACAAACAAATTCAACAACAACCTGAATATTGAAAGACACCAACAAATTCAACAACAACCTCAACATTGAAAAACACCAACAAATTCAACAACACCCTCAACTTTTAAAAGAAGAGAAAAAGTTCAACAAAATCAGTGATAACACCAACAAATTCAACATCAACCTCAATATTGAAAAATACAAAAAATTCGAAAAATAACAATGATAACACAAATAAATTCAACAACAACCTCCAACTTGAAAAGCACAAACTAATTCAACAACAACCACAAGATTTAAATGAAGATAAAAAGTTAAAAAAAAACATTGATAACACCAGCAAATTCAACAGAAACCTCAACATTGAAAAACGCCAAATAATTCAACAACAACCTCAATATTGAAAGACACCAACAAATTCATCAACAACGTCAATATTGAAAATCACCAACAAATTCAACAACAACCTCAACATTGAAAAACACCAACAAATTCAACAACAACCTCAACTTTTAAAATAAGAGAAAAAGTTCAAAAAAACATTGATAACACCAACAAATTCAACAATAACCTCAATATTGAAAAATACACAAAAGTTCAAAAAATAACATTGTTAACACCAACAAATTCAACAACAACCTCAGCGTGGAAAACTACAAAAATGTTCAAAAAATAACATTGATAACAATCTCGACATTGTAAATGACCAACAAATTCAACAAGGACCACAACTTTGAAGAACAACATCAAATTCAACAACAAGCTCAACATTCAAAATCACGAACAAATTCAACAACATCAATATTGAAAATCACCAACAAATTCAAAAACAACCTCAACATTGAAAAACGCCAACAAATTCAACAACAACATCAACATTGAAAAACGCCGACAAATTCAACAACAACCTCAACATTGATAAATACAAAAAGTTCAAAAAATAACATTGATAACACCAACAAATTCAACAACAACCTCAACATTGATAATCAGCAACAAATTCAAAAAGAATCTCAACATTGAAAAACGTCAACAAATTCAACAACAACCTCAACATTGAAAAACGCCAACAAATTCAACAACAACCTCAATATTGAAAATCATCAACAAATTCAAGAACAACCTAAACATTGAATAAACATCAACAGATTCAACAACAACCTCAACTTTTAAAAGAAGAGAAGAGGATCAAAAAAACATTGATAACACCTACAAATTCAACAACAACCTCAATATTGAAAAACACCAACAAATTCAACAACAACCTCAACATTGAAAAACGCCAACAAATTCAACAACAAACTCAATATTGAAACACGCCAACAATTTCAAAATCAACTTCAACATTGAAAAGCAACAACAAATTGTACAACAACGTTAACTTATAAAAGAAGAGAAAAAGTTCAAAAAAACATTGATAACATCAACAATTCAACAACAACCTCAACATTGAAAAACACCAACAAATTCAACAACAACCTCAACTTTTAAAAGAAGAGAAAAAATTCAAAAAAACAATGAGAACACCAGCAAATTCAACAACAACCTCAATATTGATAGTCACCAAAAAATTCAACAACAACCTCAGCATTGAAAAACACCAACAAATTCGACAACAAACACAACCTTGAAAAACACCAACAAATTCAACAACAACCTCAACATTGAAAAATACAAAAAAGTTCGAAAAATATCATTGATAACACCAACAAATTCAGCACAACCTCAACATTGAAAAATATGAAAAAGTTCGAAAAATAACACTGATAACACCAACAAATTCAACAACAAATTCAACATTGAAAAAAACCAACAAACTCAACAACAAGCTTAACATTTAAAATCACCAACAAATTCAACAACAACCCCAACATTGAAAAACGCCAACAAATTCAACAACAACCTCAATATTGAAAGACACCAACAAATTGCACAACAACCTCAACATTTAAAATGACCAACAAATTCAACAACTTCAATATTGAAAATCACCAACAAATTCAACAACAAATTCAACATTGAATAATACAAAAAAGTTCAATAAATAACATTGATAACACCAACAAATTCAATAACAACCTCAACATTGAAAGAAACCAACAAATTGAACAACAAACTCCACATTGTAAAACACCATCAAATCCAACAACAACCTCAAATTTTAAAAGTACAAAAAAGTTTTAATAAAAACATTGAAAACACCAACAAATTAAACAACAAGCTCAATTTTGAAAATCAACAACAAATTCAACAACAACCTCAACATTGAAAATCACCAATAAATTCATCAACAACCTCATTACTGAAAGACAACAACAAATTCAACAACAACCTCAACATTGAAAAACACAAATTCAACAACTTCAATATTTAAAATCACCAACAAATTCTACAACAACCTCGACATTGAAAAATACAAAAAAGATCAACAAAATAAGCATTGATAACACCAACAAATTCAACAACAACCTCAATATTGAAAATAAGCAACAAATTTAAAAACAATCTCAACATTAAAAATCACCAAAAAATTCAACAAGGACCTCAACTTTGAAACACACCAACAAATTCAAGAACAATCTCAAACTTGAAAAACACAAACTAATTCAACAACAACCTCAACATTTAAAAGAAGATAAAAAGTTCAAAAAAAAACATTGACAACACCAGCAAATTCAACTACAACCTCAACATTGAAAATGACAAACAAATTCAACAACAACATCACTATTGAAAAACACCAACAAATTCAATAACAACCTCAACATTGAAAAACACAAAGAAATTCAACAACTACCTCAATATTGAACGACAGCAACAAATTCAAGAAGAACCTCAACATTGAAAAACGCCAACAAATTCAACAACAACCTCAATATTGAAAAAATTCAACAAATTCTACAACAAGCTCAACATTGAAAAACAACAACAAATTCAACAACACCCTCAACTTTTAAAAAAAGAGAAAAAGTTGAAAAAAATCATTGATAACACCAACAAATTCAACAAGAAACTCAACATTGAAAAACACCAACAAATTCGACAACAACCTCAATATTGAAAGTCACCACCAAATTCAACAACAACCTCAATAATGAAAAACACAAAAAAATTGAACAACAACCTCAACTTTTAAAAGAAGAGAAAAAGATCAAAAAAACATTGATAACACCAACAAATTCAACAACAACCTCAACATTGAAAATCAGCAACAAATTCAAAAAGATTCTCAACATTGCAAAACATCAACAAATTCAACAACAACCTCAATATTGAAAAATATGAAAAAGTTCGAAAAATAACATTGATAACACCAACAAATTCAACAACAAATTCAACATTGAAAAAAACCAACAAATTCAACAACAAGCTTAACATTGAAAATCACCAACAAATTCAACAACAACCCCAACTTTGAAAAACACCAACAAATTCAAGAACAACCTCAAACTTGAAAAACACAAACTAATTCAACAACAACCTCAACATTTAAAGGAAGATAAAAAGTTCAATAAAAAACATTGACAACACCAGCAAATTCAACAACAACCTCAACATTGAAAAAGACAAACAAATTCATAAACAACCTCAATATTGAAAGACACCAACAAATTCAACAACAACCTCAACATTGAAAAACACCAACAAATTCAACAACACCCTCAACTTTTAAAAGAAGAGAAAAAGTTCAAAAAAATCATTGATAACACCAACAAATTCAACATCAACCTCAATATTGAAAAATACAAAAGATTTGAAAAATAACAATGATAACACAAATAAATTCAACAACAACCTCCAACTTGAAAAGCACAAACTAATTCAACAACAACCACAAGATTTAAATGAAGATAAAAAGTTAAAAAAAAACATTGATAACACCAGCAAATTCAACAGAAACCTCAACATTGAAAAACGCCAAATAATTCAACAACAACCTCAATATTGAAAGACACCAACAAATTCATCAACAACGTCAATATTGAAAATCACCAACAAATTCAACAACAACCTCAACATTGAAAAACACCAACAAATTCAACAACAACCTCAACTTTTAAAATAAGAGAAAAAGTTCAAAAATACATTGATAACACCAACAAATTCAACAATAACCTCAATATTGAAAAATACACAAAAGTTCAAAAAATAACATTGTTAACACCAACAAATTCAACAACAACCTCAGCGTGGAAAACTACAAAAATGTTCAAAAAATAACATTGATAACAATCTCAACATTGTAAATGACCAACAAATTCAACAAGGACCACAACTTTGAAAAACACCAACAAATTCAACAACAAGCTCAATATTGAAAATCACGAACAAATTCAACAACATCAATATTGAAAATCACCAACAAATTCAAGAACAACCTCAACATTGAAAAACGCCAACAAATTCAACAACAACATGAACATTGAAAAACGCCGACAAATTCAACAACAACCTCAACATTGATAAATACAAAAAGTTCAAAAAATAACATTGATAACACCAACAAATTCAACAACAACCTCAACATTGAAAATCAGCAACAAATTCAAAAAGAATCTCAACATTGAAAAACCTCAACAAATTCAACAACAACCTCAACATTGAAAAACGCCAACAAATTCAACAACAACCTCAATATTGAAAATCATCAACAAATTCAAGAACAACCGAAACATTGAAAAACATCAACAGATTCAACAACAACCTCAACTTTTAAAAGAAGAGAAAAGGATCAAAAAAACATTGATAACACCAACAAATTCAACAATAACCTCAACATTGACAAACACCTACAAATTCAACAACAACCTCAATATTGAAAAACGCCAACAAATTCAACAACAACCTCAACATTGAAAAACGCCAACAAATTCAACAACAAACTCAATATTGAAACACGCCAACAATTTCAAAATCAACTTCAACATTGAAAAACAACAACAAATTGTACAACAACGTCAACTTATAAAAGAAGAGAAAAAGTTCAAAAAAACATTGATAACATCAACAAATTCAACAACAACCTCAACATTGAAAAACACCAACAAATTCAACAACAACCTCAACTTTTAAAAGAAGAGAAAAAATTCAAAAAAACAATGAGAACACCAGCAAATTCAACAACAACCTCAATATTGATAGTCACCAAAAAATTCAACAACAACCTCAACATTGAAAAACACCAACAAATTCGACAACAACCACAACCTTGAAAAACACCAACATATTCAACAACAACCTCAACATTGAAAAATACAAAAAAGTTCGAAAAATATCATTGATAACACCAACAAATTCAGCACAACCTCAACATTGAAAAATATGAAAAAGTTCGAAAAATAACATTGATAACACCAACAAATTCAACAACAAATTCAACATTGAAAAAAACCAACAAATTCAACAACAAGCTTAACATTGAAAATCACCAACAAATTCAACAACAACCCCAACATTGAAAAACGCCAACAAATTCAACAACAACCTCAATATTGAAAGACACCAACAACTTGAACAACAACCTCAACATTTAAATTGACCAACAAATTCAACAACTTCAATATTGAAAATCACCAACAAATTCAACATTGAATAATACAAAAAGTTCAATAAATAACATTGATAACACCAACAAATTCAATAACAACCTCAACATTGAAAGAAACCAACAAATTGATCAACAAACTCCACATTGTAAAACACCATCAAATCCAACAACAACCTCAAATTTTAAAAGTACAAAAAAGTTTTAATAAAAACATTGATAACACCAACAAATTAAACAACAAGCTCAATTTTGAAAATCAACAACAAATTCAACAACAACCTCAACATTGAAAATCACCAATAAATTCATCAACAACCTCATTAGTGAAAGACAACAACAAATTCAACAACAACCTCAACATTGAAAAACACATACAAATTCAACAACTTCAATATTTAAAATCACCAACAAATTCTACAACAACCTCGACATTGAAAAACGACAACAAATTCAACAACAACCTCAACATTGAAAAAAGCAAACAAATTTAACAACAACCTCAACATTGAAAAACACCAACAATTTGAACAGCAAGCTCAACTTTTAAAAGGAGAGAAAATTTTCAAAAAAACATTGATAACACCAACAACTTCAACAACAACTTCAACCTTGACAAACGCCAACAAATTGAACAACAACCTCAACATTGAAAACTACAAACATTTTCATAAATAACATTGATAACACCAACAAATTCAACAACAAACTCAATATTGAAAATCAACAACAAATTCAACAACAACTTCAAGATTGAAAAATACAAAAAAGTTCAAAAAATAACATTGATAACACCAACATATTCAACTACAACCTTAACATTGAAAAATAGATAAAAGTTCAATAAATAACATGGATAACACTAACAAATTCAACAACAACCTCAAGATTGAAAAACACCAACAATTTCAACAACAACCTCAACATTGAAAAACACCAACAAATTCAACTACAAACTCAATATTGAAAATCACCAACTAATTCAATAACAACCTCAACATAGGAAAACACCAAAATATTCAACAACAACGTCAAAAATGAAAAACACCAACAAATTCAAAAAAAACCTCAACTTTTAAAAATACAAACAAGTTCAACAAAATAAACATTGATGACACTATCCATTTCAACAACAACCTCAACATTAAATGTTACCAACAAATTCAGAAACCTCAACACTGAAAATCACCAACCAACTTAGCAACAACATCATCATTGAAAAAAAATAAAAAATTCAGGAACAACCTCAACTTTCAAAACTACAAAACAGTTCAACAATATAAACATTGACAACACCAACAAATTCAACTGCAACCTCAATACTGAAAAACACCAACAAATTTAACAACAACCTCAACGATGAAAACACCCAAAAATTCAACAAAAACCTCAACAATGAAAAACACCAACAAATTCAAAATCAACCCCAATTTTTAAAAGTACAAAAAGTTCAAATAAATAACATGGATAACACCAACAAATTCAACAACAAACTCAATGTTGAAAAACACCAACAATTTCAACAACAACCTCAACATTGAAAAACACCAACAAATTCAACAACAACCACAATATTGAAAATCAACAATAAATTCAATAACAACCTCAACATTGAAAATCACCAATAAATTCAACAACAACCTCAACAGTGAAAAACACCAACAAATTCAACAACAACCTCAACTTTTAAAAGTACAAAAAAGTTTTTAAAAAAATATTGATGACACCATGAAATTCAACTACAAGCACAATATTGAAAATCAGCAATAAATTCATCAACAACCTCAACTTTTAAAAGTTAAAAAAAGTTTTTTTTAAAAAACATTGATAACACCAACAAATTCATCAACAACCACAACATTGAAAAACACCAACAACTTCAACAACATCCTCAACATTGAAAAACACCAACAAATTCATCAACAACCTCAGCAATGAAAAACACCAACAAATTCAACAACAACTTCAACTTTTAAAAGTACAAAAAAGTTTTTAAAGAAACACTGATAACACCAACAAATTCAACAACAACCTCAATATTGAAAATCACCAACAAATTCAACAACCTCAACATTGAAAAAAACCAACATATTCAACAACAACCTCAATATTAAAAATCACCAACAAATTCAACAATAACCTCAATATTGATAACACCAACAAATTCAACAACAATCTCAATATTGAAAATCATTAACAAATTCAACAAAAAAACTCAACATTGAAAAACACTAACAAATTCAGCAACAACCTCAACAATGAAAACAACAAAAAATTCAACAAAAACCTCAACATTGAAAAACACCAACAAATTCAACAACAACTTCAACTTTTAAAAGTACAAAAAAGTTTTTAAAAAAACATTGATTACACCAACAAATTCAACAACAACCTCAGTATTGAAAATCACCAACAAATTCAAAAACCTCAACGTTGAAAAACACCAAAAACTTGAACAACAACCTCTGCATTGAAAACCCAAAAGCTTCAACAACAACCTCTACATTGAAAAACACCAACAAAATCAAAATCAACCTCAACTTTTAAAAGTACAAAAAAGTTTTTAAAAAAACACTAATAACACCAACAAACTCAACAACAACCTCAATATTGAAAATCATCAACAAATGCAACAACAACCTCAATATTGAAACTCATCAACAAATGCAACAGCAACCTCAACAATGCAAAACACCAACAAATTCAAAACCAACCTCAACTTTTAAAAGTATAAAAAAGTACAAAAAAAGAATATAGATAACACCAATAATTTGAACAACAATCTCAATTTTGAAAATCACCAACAAATTCAACACCCTCAACATTGAAATACACCAACAAATTGAACAACAACCTTAACTTTTAAAAATACAAACAAGTTCAACAAAAAACATTGATAACACTAATAAATTCAACAACAACCTCAACAATGAAAAACACCAACAAATTCAACAACAACCTCAACATTGAAAAATACAAAAATGTTCAAAAAATAACATTGATAACGACAACAAATTCAACAAAAACCTCAATATTGAAAATCACCATCAAATTCAACAACAACCTCAACATTGAAAAACGCCAACAAATTCAACAACAACCTCAACATTGAAAATCACCAACAAATTCAGCAACAGCCTCAACTTTTAAAAACACAAATAAGTTCAAAAAAAACATTCATAACATCAACACTTTCATCAACAATGATAAATACCAATAATTTCAACAACAACCTCAACTTTTAAAGGTACAAAATAGTTCAAAAAAGAATATTGATAACACGACCAAATTCAAGAAGAATCTCAATATTGAAAATCACCAACAAATTCAGCAACCTCAACATTGAAAAACACCAACAAATTCAACAACAACATCAACATTGAAAAACACCAACAAATTCACCAAGTACCACAACAATGAAAAACACCAAAAAATTCAAGAACAACCTCAACATTGATAAACGCCAACAAATTCAACAAAAACCTCAACAATGAAAAACTTCAACAAATTCAAAATCAACCTCAACTTTTAAAAGTACAAAAAAGTTCAACAAAATAAACTTTGATAACACCAAGAAAATCAACAACAAACTAAATATTTAAAAATACAAACAAGTTCAGTAAAATAAACATTGCTGACACTATCCAATTCAACTACAACCTCAAAATTTAAAATCAACAACAAATTCAACAACAGCATCAAAATTGAAAAACAATAAAAAATATCAGCAACAACCTCAACTTTTAATACTACAAAAACGTTCAACAAAATAAACATTGATAGCACCAATAAATAAAACAACAACCTCAACTTTAAAAAATACAAACAGGTTCAACAAATTAAACATTGACAAAAAAAACAAATTCAACTACAACCTAAACATTGAAAAACACCAACAAATTTAACAACAACTTCAAAAATAAAAACACCAAAAAATTCAAAAAAAACCTCACCATTGAAAGACACCAACAAATTCACCAACAACCTCAACTTTTAAAAGTACAAAAAAGTTTTTAAAAAACATTGATAACACCAACAAATTCAACAAGAACATCAATATTGAAAATTACCAACAAATTCAACAACAAACTCAACATTGAAAAACGCCAACAAGTTCAACAACAACCTCAACTTTTAAAAGTACAAAAAAGTTCATAAAATAATATTGATAACACCAACAAATTGAACAAGAATCTCAATTTTGAAAATCACCAACAAATTCAACACCCTCAACATTGAAAAACGCCAACAAATTCAACAACAACCTCAATATTGAAAATCATCAACAAATTCAACAAGATCAACACTGAAAATCACCAACAAATTCAGCAACAGCCTCAACTTTGAAAAACACAAACAAGTTCAAAAAAAACTTTCATAAAACCAACACTTTCATCAACAATCTCAATATTGAAAATCACCAACAAATTCAACGACCTCAACTTTGAAAAACACCAACAAATTAAACAACAACCTCAACTTTTGAAAATATAAAAAAGTTCAACAAAATAAACATTGATAACACCAATAAATTCAAGAACAACCACAACTTTTAAAAATTCACCAAGTCCAACAAAATAAACATTGATGACAATATCCAATTCAACAACAACCTCAACATTTACAATCACCAACAAATTCAGCAATTTCAACACTGAAAATCACCAACAAATTCAACAACAACATCAACATTGAAAAACAATAAAAAATTCAGCAACAACCTCAACTTTTATACTACAAAATAGTTCAACAAAAAAAACATTGACAACACCAACAAATTCAACAACAACCTCAACATTGAAAAACAGTAACAAAATCAACAACAACCGCCACATTGAAAAACATCAATAAATTCAACAACAACCTCAATATTTAAAAGCACCAACAAATTCAACAACAAAGACAAAATTGAAAATCACCAACAAATTGAACAACATCAACATTGAAAAACACTAACAAATTCAAAATCAACCTCAACTTTTAAAAGTACAAAAAAATTCAACAAAATAAATATTGATGACACTATCCAATTCAAAAGCAAGTTGACCATTTAAAATCACCAGCAAATTCACCAACCTCAACACTGAAAATCACCAATAAATTCAACAACAACATCAACATTGAAAAACAATAAAAGATTCAGCAACAACATCCACCTTTAAAAATACAAACAATTTCAACAAAATAAACATTGACAACACCAACAAATTCAACAACAACCCCAATATTAAAAATGACCAACAAATTCAACAACAACCTCAATTTTGAAAAACAGAAAAAAGTTCAAAAAATAACATTGATAACACCAACAAATTCAACAACAACCTCAATATTGAAAATCACCAACAAAATCAACAAAAACCTCACCATTGAAAAACACCAACAAATTCAACAACAACCTCAACTTCTAAAAGTACGAAAAAGTTTTAATAAAAACATTGATAACACCAAAAAATTCAACAACTACCTCAATATTGAAAATCACCAACAATTTCAACAACAACCTCAACATTGAAAAACGCCAACAAATTCAACAACACCTCAATATTGAAATTGCCAACAAATTAAACAACAACCTCAACTTTTACAAGTTCAAACAAGTTCAACAAAATAAATGTTGATAACGCCAACAAATTCAGCAACAACCTCAATATTGAAAATCAACAACATATTCAACAAGAATAACACTGAAAATCACCAACAAATTCAGCAACCACCTCAACTTTGAAAAACATAAACAAGTTCAACAAAAGAACATTGATAACACCAACAAATTCAACAACTACCTCAATATTGAAAATCACCAACAAATGCAACAACAACCTCAACATTGAAAAACACCAACAAATTCAAAAACAAACTCAACATTGAAAAACACCAACAAATTCAACGACAAACTCAAGTTTCAAAAATTAAAAATAGTTTAAAAAAATACATTGATTACACCAACAAATTCAACAACAACCTCAAAATTGAAAAGCACCAACAAATTCATCTACAACCTCAACATTGAAAAACACCAACAAATTCCACAACAACTTCAACTTTGAAAAATACAAAAAAGTTCAAAAAATAACATTGATAACACCAACAAATTCAACAAAAACCTCAATATTGAAAATCACCAACAAATTCAAGAAACTCAACACTGAATATCACCAAGAAATTCAGCAACAACCTCAACTTTGAAAAACACAAAAAGGTTCAAATTAAACATTGATCACACCAACAAATTAATCAACAACCTCAATATTGAAAATCACCAGCAAATTCAACAACCTCAACTTTGAAAAACACAAAAAGGTTCAAATTAAACATTGATCACACCAACAAATTAATCAACAACCTCAACTTTTAAAAGTACAAATAAGTTCAACAAAATAAACATTGATAACACCAAGAAATTCAACAACAACCATAACTTTAAAAATTACAAACAAGTTCAGCAAAATAAACATTGACAGCACCAAGAAATTAAACTACAACCTCAACATTGAAAAACAACAACAAATTTAACAACAACCTCAACTTTTAAAAGTACAAAAAAGTTTTTTAAAAAACATTGATAACACCAACAAAATCAACAACAACCTCAATATTGAAGATCACGAACAAATTTAACAACAACCTCAACATTCATAAACGCCAATAATTCCACCAACAACCTCAAATTTAAAAACACAAAAAAGTTCACAAAAAAACCATTCAAACACCAACAAATTCAACTACAACCTCAATATTGAAAATCACCAACAAATTCAACAACAACCTCAACATTGAAAAACACCAACAAATTCAACAAGAAGATCAACAATGAAAAACACCAATAAATTCAACATCAACCTCAACTCCCGCAACATTACACCGCTGCCCACACCACTCCCACAGAACTTCACCACCGCCCACACCACTCCCACAGCACAACACCACTGCACACACCACTCCCACAGCGCTGGACCACTGCCCACACCTCTCCTGCAGCTCTACACTACTGCCCACAACACCTCCGCAGCACTACACCACTGCCCACACCAGTACCACAACACTACAACGCTGTCCACAACACTCCCACAGCGCTACACCACAACCAACATCACTCCGACATGGCTACACTACAACCCACTGCCACACTACACCGACAAGACAACACCACTGTCCACACCACGCCCAAAGCGCTACACTAATGCCAAAACCACTCCCACAGCGCTACACTAATGCCCACACCACTCCCACAGCGCTACACCGCTGCCCACACCAGTACAACAGCACTACACCACAGCCCACAACACTCCCACAGCACTACACCACTGCCCACACCACTCACACAGCGCTACAACCCTGCCCACACCACTCCAGCAGCACTAGACCACTGGCCACACCACACCCACAGCACTACACCACTGCCCACACCACTTCCACAGCTCTACTCCACTCTCCACATCACTACGCCACTGCCCACATCAATCCCGCAGCGCTACACCACTGACCACATCACCTCCGCAGCACTATAGCAATACCCAAAGCACTCCCACAGCACTACACCACTGCCCACACCACACGAGCAGCACTACACCACTGCACACAACCCTCCCAAAGCACTACACCACTGCCCACACCACTCCCACAGCGCTAGACAAGTGCCTACACCAATCCTACAGCACCCTACCGCTGCCCACACCACTCCCACATCGCGTCACCACAACCAACACCACTCCGACAGAGCTACACTACAAACCACACCACTCCCATAGCGCAACAACACAGCCCAGACCACAGCCACAGGACTACACCACTGCCCATACCACTGGCCCAGCGCTACATTAATGCCCACACCACTCCCACTGCGCTACACTAATGCCCACGCCACTCCCACAGCGCTAAACTAATGCACACACCTCTCCCACAGCACTACACCACTGCCCAAACCACTACCACAGCACAACACCACTGCCCACACCGGTCCGACAGCGCTGCACTAATGCCCACACCACTCCCACAGCACTACACCACTGCACACACCTACCACAGCACTACACCACTGCCCACACCACTCCCACAGCACTACACAACAACACACACCACTCCCACAGCGCTAAAATAATGCACACACCACTCCCACAGCGCTACACCACTGCTCACACCAGTCCATCAGCGCTGCACTAATGCCGACAACACTCCCACAGCGCTACAACACTGCCCACACCACTCCCACAGCGCTACACCACTGCCTAAACCAGTCCCATAGCGCTACACCACTGTCTACACCACTCCCACAGTACTACACCACTGCCCACACCACTCACAGAGCAATACACCATTGGCAACACCACTCCCACAGCATTACACCACGACCCTCACCACTCCCACAGCACTTCAAAACTGCCCACACCACTCCCACAGCACTAAACTGCTGCCCACACCAGTCCCAGAGCGCTACACTTCTGTCCATACCACTCCCACAGCACTACACCCTCCCCACACCACTCCCTCAGCACTAAACCTCTCACTTACCCGTGATCTCACTCACTGTCCCATTAACCGACCCGTGATCTCACTCTCTCTCCCTTTAACCTCCCCATGATCTCTCTCTGTCACTTTAACCTCCCCGTAATCTCTCTATGTCCCTATAACCTTCCCATGATCTCTCTCTAGTCCCTTTAACCTCCCTGATCTCATTCTCTGTCCCATTAACCTCCCTGATTTAGCACTCTTCCCGTGATCTCAATCTCTGTCCATTTAACCTGCCCGTGATCTCACTTTCTGTCCATTTAACCTCCCTGTGATCTCATTCACTGTCCCTTTCACCTCCCAGTGATCTCACTCTCTGTCCCATTAACCTCAGCGTGATCTCATTCTCTGTCCCGATAACCTCCCCATGATCTCACTCTCTGTCCATTTAACTTCCCCGTGATCTCACTCTCAGTCCCTTTAATCTCCCTGATTTAGCACTCTGTCCCTTTAACCTCCCCGTGATCTCAGTCTCTGTCCCTTTAACCTCCCGGTGATCTCATTCTCTGTCCCTATAACCTCCCTGATCTAGCTCTCTGTCCCAATTAACTCCTCGTGATCTCACTCTCTGTCCCTTTAAACTCCCCGTGATCTCACTCTCAGTCCCTTTAACCTCACCGTGATTTCACTCTCTGTCCCTATTACCTCCCCGTGATCTCACTCTCTGTCCCTTTAACCTCCCCGTGATCTCACTCTTTGTCCCATTAATCTACCCGTGATCACACTCGCAGTCCCTTTAACCTCTCCGTGATCTCACTCTCTGTCCCTTTAACCTCCCCGTGAACTCACTCTCTGTCCCTTTTACCTCCCCGTCATTTCACTCTCTGTCCCTTTAACCTCCCCGTGATCTCAATCTCTTTCCCTTTTAGCTCCCCGTGATCTCACTCTCTGTCCCTTTAAACTCCGCATTATCTCAATCTGTGTCCCTTTAACCTCCCCGTGTTCTCAGTCTCTATACCTTAAACCTCCCCGTGATATCACTCTCTGTCTCTTTAACCTCCCCGTGATCTCACTCTCTGTCCATTTAACATCCCCATGATCTCACTCTCTGTCCCATTAACCTCCCCAGATCTCACTCTCTGTCCCTTCAACCTCCCCGTGATCTCACTCTTTGTCCCTTTAACCTCCCCGTGATCTCACCCTCTGTCCGAAAAACCTCCCCTTGATCTCAATCTCTGTCCCTTTATCCTCCCCGTGATCACACTGTTTTTCCAATTAACCTACCCGTGATTTCACTCTCAGTCCCTTTAATCTCTCCGTGATCTCACGCTCTGTCCATTTTACCTCCCCGTCATCTCACTCTCTGTCCCATTAACCTCCCTGTGATCTCAATCTCTTTCCCTTTAACCTACCCGTATTCTGACTCTCTGTCCCTTTAAACTCCGCATGATCTCAATCTCTGTCCCTTTAATCTGCCCGTGATCTCATTCGCTGCCCCTTTAACCTCCCCGTGATCTCACTCTGTCGCTTTAACCTCCCCAGATCTCACTCTCTGTCCCTTTAACCTCATCGTGATCTCACTCTCTGTCCCTTTAATTTCCCCGTGATCTCAATCTCTCTCCCTTTAACGTACCAGTGATCTCACTCTGTCCCTTTAACCTCCACGTGATCTCAATCTCTGTCCCTTTAACGTCCTAGTTATGTCACTCTGTCCATTTAATCTTCCCGTGATCTCAATCTCTGTCCATTTAACCTGCCCGTGATCTCACTTTCTGTCCATTTAACCTCCCTGTGATTTCATTGACTGTCCCTTTCACCTCCCCGTGATCTCACTCTCTGTCCCATTAACCTCAGCGTGATCTCACTCTCTGTCCCTTTAACCTCCCCATGATCTCACTCTCTGTCCATTTAACATTCCCGTGATATCCCTCTCTGTCCCTTTAATCTCCCTGATTTAGCACTCTGTCCCTTTAACCACATCGTGATCTCAGTCTATGTCCCTTTAACCTCCCGGTGATCTCATTCTCTGTCCCTATAACCTCCCTGATCTAGATCTCTGTCCCATTTAACTCCCCGTGATCTCACTCTCTGTCCCTTTAAACTCCCCGTGATCTCACTCTCAGTCCCTTTAACCTCCCCGTGATCCTGCTCTCTGTTCCTTTAACCTCCCCGTGATCTAACACTCTGTCCCTTTAACCTTCCCGTGATATCACTCTCTGTCTCTTTAACCTCCCCGTGATCACACTCTCTGTCCCTTTAATCTCCCCGTATTCTCACTCTCTGTCCCTTTAAACGCCGCATGATCTCATTCTCTGTCCCTTTAACCTCCCCGTGATCTCACTCTGTCGCTTTAACCTCCCTGTTATCTCTCTCTGTCCCTTTATCCTCCCCATAATAACACACCCTTTCCATTTAAACTCACCGTGATCTCAGTCTCATAGCTTAAACCTCCCCGTGATATCACTCTCTGTCTCTTTAACTTCCCTGTGATCTCACTGTCTGTCCCTTTAACCTTCCCATGATCTCACTCTTTGTCCCATTAACCTCCCCAGATATCAATCTCTGTCCCTTTAACCTCCCTATGATCGCACTCTCTGTCCCTTTAATCTCCCCGTGATCTCAATCTCTGTCCCTTTAACCTCCACGTGATATTACTCTATGTCCATTTAACCTCACCGTCATCTAACTCTCTGTCCCAATAACCTCCCCGTGATCTCAATCTCTGTCCCTTTAACGTACCAGTGATCTCACTCTGTCCCTTTAACCTCCCCGTGATCTCAATCTCTGTCCCTTTAACGTCCCAGTTATGTCACTCTGCCATTTAATCTTCCCGTGATCTCAATCTCTGTCCATTTAACCTGCCCGTGATCTCACTTTCTGTCCATTTAACCTCCCTGTGATCTCAATCACTGTCTCTTTCACCTCTCTGTGATCTCACTCTCTGTCCCATTAACCTCAGTGTGATCTCACTCTCTGTCCCTATAACCTCCCCATGATCTCACTCTCTGTCCATTTAATTTCCCCGTGATTTCACTCTCTGTCCCTTTAATCTCCCTGATTTAGCACACTGTCCCTTTAACCTCCCCGTGATCTCAGTCTCTGTCACTTTAACCTCTCCGTGATCTCACTCTCTGTCCCTTTAACCTCCCCGTGATCACACTCTTTGTCCCATTAACCTACCCGTGATCTCACTCTCAGTCCCTTTAAACCTCCCGGTGATCTCAGTCTCTGTCCCTTTAATCTGCCCGTGATCTCATTCTCTATCCCTTTAACCTCCCCGTGATCTCACTCTGTCGCTTTAACCTCCCCGTTAAGTCTCTCTGTCCCTTTATCCTCCCCGTAATCTAACACCCTGTCGCTTTTACCTTCCCTTGATCTAAGTCTCTATACCTTAAACCTCCCCGTGATATCACTCTCTGTCTCTTTAACCTCCCCGTGATCTCACTCTCTGTCCCATTCACCTCCCCAGATCTCACTCTCTGTCCCTATAACCTCATCGTGATCTCACTCTCTGTCCCTTTAATTTCCCCGTTATCTCAATCTCTGTCCCTTAAACCTCCCCGTGATCTCACTCTCAGTCCCTTTAACCTCAACGTGATATCACTCTCTGTCCCTTTAACCTCCCCGTGATCACATTCTTTGTCCCATTAATCTACTCGTGATCTCACTCTCAGTCCCTTTAACCTCTCCGTGATGTCACTCTCTGTCCCTTTAACCTCCCCGTGATCTCACTCTCTATCCCTTTTGCCTCCCCGTCATCTCACTCTCTGTCCCTTTAACCTCCCCGTGATAACACTCTCTGTCCCTTTAATCTCCCCGTATTCTCACTCTCTGTCCCTTTAAACTCCGCATGATCTCCATCTCTGTCCCTTTAATCTGCCCGTGATCTCATTCTCTGTCCCTTTAACTTCCCCGTGATCTCACTCTGTCGCTTTAACCTCCCCGTTAACTCTCTCTGTCCCTTTATCCTCACTGTAATCTCACACCCTGTCCTTTTTACCTCCCCGTGATCTAATTCTCTATACCTTAAACCTCCCCGTGATATCAGTCTCTGTCTCTTTAACCTCCCCGTGATCACACTCTCTGTACCTTTAACCTCCCCTTGATCTCACTCTCTGTCCCATTAACCTCCCCAGATCTCACTCTCTGTCCCTTTAACCTCAACGTGATCTCACTTTCTGTCCCTTTAATTTCCCCGTGATCACAATCTCTGTCCCTTTAACCTCCCCGTGATCTCACTCTATGTCCATTTAACCTTACCGTCATCAAACTCTCTGTCCCTTTAACCTCCCCGTGATCTCAATCTCTGTCCCTTTAACCTCCCCGTGATCTCAATCTCTGTCCGTTTAACGTCCCAGTTATGTCACTCTGTCCATTTAATCTTCCCGTGATCTCAATCTCTGTCCATTTAACCTGCCCGTGATCTCACTTTCTGTCCATTTAACCTCCCTGTGATCTCATTCACTGTCCCTTTCACCTCCCAGTGATCTCACTCTCTGTCCCATTAACCTCAGCGTGATCTCATTCTCTGTCCCGATAACCTCCCCATGATCTCACTCTCTGTCCATTTAACTTCCCCGTGATCTCACTCTCAGTCCCTTTAATCTCCCTGATTTAGCACTCTGTCCCTTTAACCTCCCCGTGATCTCAGTCTCTGTCCCTTTAACCTCCCGGTGATCTCATTCTCTGTCCCTATAACCTCCCTGATCTAGCTCTCTGTCCCAATTAACTCCTCGTGATCTCACTCTCTGTCCCTTTAAACTCCCCGTGATCTCACTCTCAGTCCCTTTAACCTCACCGTGATTTCACTCTCTGTCCCTATTACCTCCCCGTGATCTCACTCTCTGTCCCTTTAACCTCCCCGTGATCTCACTCTTTGTCCCATTAATCTACCCGTGATCACACTCGCAGTCCCTTTAACCTCTCCGTGATCTCACTCTCTGTCCCTTTAACCTCCCCGTGAACTCACTCTCTGTCCCTTTTACCTCCCCGTCATTTCACTCTCTGTCCCTTTAACCTCCCCGTGATCTCAATCTCTTTCCCTTTTAGCTCCCCGTGATCTCACTCTCTGTCCCTTTAAACTCCGCATTATCTCAATCTGTGTCCCTTTAACCTCCCCGTGTTCTCAGTCTCTATACCTTAAACCTCCCCGTGATATCACTCTCTGTCTCTTTAACCTCCCCGTGATCTCACTCTCTGTCCATTTAACATCCCCATGATCTCACTCTCTGTCCCATTAACCTCCCCAGATCTCACTCTCTGTCCCTTCAACCTCCCCGTGATCTCACTCTTTGTCCCTTTAACCTCCCCGTGATCTCACCCTCTGTCCGAAAAACCTCCCCTTGATCTCAATCTCTGTCCCTTTATCCTCCCCGTGATCACACTGTTTTTCCAATTAACCTACCCGTGATTTCACTCTCAGTCCCTTTAATCTCTCCGTGATCTCACGCTCTGTCCATTTTACCTCCCCGTCATCTCACTCTCTGTCCCATTAACCTCCCTGTGATCTCAATCTCTTTCCCTTTAACCTACCCGTATTCTGACTCTCTGTCCCTTTAAACTCCGCATGATCTCAATCTCTGTCCCTTTAATCTGCCCGTGATCTCATTCGCTGCCCCTTTAACCTCCCCGTGATCTCACTCTGTCGCTTTAACCTCCCCAGATCTCACTCTCTGTCCCTTTAACCTCATCGTGATCTCACTCTCTGTCCCTTTAATTTCCCCGTGATCTCAATCTCTCTCCCTTTAACGTACCAGTGATCTCACTCTGTCCCTTTAACCTCCACGTGATCTCAATCTCTGTCCCTTTAACGTCCTAGTTATGTCACTCTGTCCATTTAATCTTCCCGTGATCTCAATCTCTGTCCATTTAACCTGCCCGTGATCTCACTTTCTGTCCATTTAACCTCCCTGTGATTTCATTGACTGTCCCTTTCACCTCCCCGTGATCTCACTCTCTGTCCCATTAACCTCAGCGTGATCTCACTCTCTGTCCCTTTAACCTCCCCATGATCTCACTCTCTGTCCATTTAACATTCCCGTGATATCCCTCTCTGTCCCTTTAATCTCCCTGATTTAGCACTCTGTCCCTTTAACCACATCGTGATCTCAGTCTATGTCCCTTTAACCTCCCGGTGATCTCATTCTCTGTCCCTATAACCTCCCTGATCTAGATCTCTGTCCCATTTAACTCCCCGTGATCTCACTCTCTGTCCCTTTAAACTCCCCGTGATCTCACTCTCAGTCCCTTTAACCTCCCCGTGATCCTGCTCTCTGTTCCTTTAACCTCCCCGTGATCTAACACTCTGTCCCTTTAACCTTCCCGTGATATCACTCTCTGTCTCTTTAACCTCCCCGTGATCACACTCTCTGTCCCTTTAATCTCCCCGTATTCTCACTCTCTGTCCCTTTAAACGCCGCATGATCTCATTCTCTGTCCCTTTAACCTCCCCGTGATCTCACTCTGTCGCTTTAACCTCCCTGTTATCTCTCTCTGTCCCTTTATCCTCCCCATAATAACACACCCTTTCCATTTAAACTCACCGTGATCTCAGTCTCATAGCTTAAACCTCCCCGTGATATCACTCTCTGTCTCTTTAACTTCCCTGTGATCTCACTGTCTGTCCCTTTAACCTTCCCATGATCTCACTCTTTGTCCCATTAACCTCCCCAGATATCAATCTCTGTCCCTTTAACCTCCCCATGATCGCACTCTCTGTCCCTTTAATCTCCCCGTGATCTCAATCTCTGTCCCTTTAACCTCCACGTGATATTACTCTATGTCCATTTAACCTCACCGTCATCTAACTCTCTGTCCCAATAACCTCCCCGTGATCTCAATCTCTGTCCCTTTAACGTACCAGTGATCTCACTCTGTCCCTTTAACCTCCCCGTGATCTCAATCTCTGTCCCTTTAACGTCCCAGTTATGTCACTCTGCCATTTAATCTTCCCGTGATCTCAATCTCTGTCCATTTAACCTGCCCGTGATCTCACTTTCTGTCCATTTAACCTCCCTGTGATCTCAATCACTGTCTCTTTCACCTCTCTGTGATCTCACTCTCTGTCCCATTAACCTCAGTGTGATCTCACTCTCTGTCCCTATAACCTCCCCATGATCTCACTCTCTGTCCATTTAATTTCCCCGTGATTTCACTCTCTGTCCCTTTAATCTCCCTGATTTAGCACACTGTCCCTTTAACCTCCCCGTGATCTCAGTCTCTGTCACTTTAACCTCTCCGTGATCTCACTCTCTGTCCCTTTAACCTCCCCGTGATCACACTCTTTGTCCCATTAACCTACCCGTGATCTCACTCTCAGTCCCTTTAAACCTCCCGGTGATCTCAGTCTCTGTCCCTTTAACCTCCCCGTGATCTCACTCTCTGTCCTTTTTACCTCCCCGTCATCTCACTCTCTGTCCCTTTAACCTCGCCGTGATCTCATTCTCTTTCCCTTTAACCTCCCCATGATCTCAGTCTCTGTCCCTTTAAACTCCGCATGATCTCAATCTCTGTCCCTTTAATCTGCCCGTGATCTCATTCTCTATCCCTTTAATCTCCCCGTGATCTCAATCGGTCGCTTTAACCTCCCTGTTAACTCTCTCTGTCCCTTTAACCTCCCCGTAATCTCACTCCCTGTCCCTTTAACCTCCCTATGATCTCAGTCTCTATATCTTAAACCTCCCCATGATATCACTCTCTGTCTCTTTAACCTGCTTGTGATCTCACTCTCTGTCCCTTTAACATCCCCATGATCTCACTCTCTGTCCCATTAACCTCCCCAGATCTCACTCACTGTCCCTTCAACCTCCCCGTGATCTTACTCTCTGTCCCTATAACCTCCCCGTGATCTCAATCTCTGTCACTTTAACCTCCTCGTGATCACACTCTTTGTCCCATTAACCTACCCGTGATCTCACTCTCAGTCTCATTAACCTCCCCGTGATCTCAATCTCTTTCCCTTTAACCTACCCGTATTCTGACTCCCTTTCCCTTTAAACTCCGCATGATCTCAATCTCTGTCCCTTTAATCTGCCCGTGATCTCATTCTCTGCCCCTTTAATCTCCCCGTGATCTCACTCTGTCGCTTTAACCTCACCGTTAACTCTCTCTGTCCCTTTATCCTCCCCGTAATCTCACTCTCTGTCCCATTAACCTCCCCAGATCTCACTCTCTGTCCCTTTAACCTCATCGTGATTTCACTCTCTGTCCCTTTAATTTCCCCGTGATCTCAATCTCTGTCCCTTTAACCTCCCCGTTATCTCACTCTATTTGCATTTAACCTCACCGTCATCTTACTCTCTGTCCCTTTAACCTCCCCGTGATCTCAATCTCTGTCCCTTTAACGTACCAGTGATCTCACTCTGTCCCTTTAATCTCTCCGTGATCTCAATCTCTGTCCCTTTAACGTCCCAGTTATGTCACTCTGTCCACTTAATCTTCCCGTGATCTCAATCTCTGTCCCTTTCACCTCCCCGTGATCTTACTCTCTGTCCCGTTAACCTCCCCATGATCTCACTCTCTGTCCATTTAACTTCCCCGTGATCTCCCTCTCTGTCCCTTTAATCTCCCTGATTTAGCACTCTGTCCCTTTAACCTCCCCGTGATCTCAGTCTCTGTCCCTTTAACCTCCCGGTGATCTCATTCTCTGTCCCTATAACCTCCCCGTGATCCTACTCACTGTCCCTTTAACCTCCCCGTGATCTAACACTCTGTCCCTTTAACCTTCCCGTGATATCACTCTCTGTCCCTTTAACCTCCCCGTGATCTAACACTCTGTCCCTTTAACCTTCCCGTGATATCACTCTCTGTCCCTTTAACCTCCCCATGATCACACTCTGTCCCTTTAAACTCCGCATGATCTTCATCTCTGTCCCTTTAATCTGCCCGTGATCTCATTCTCTGTCCCTTTAACCTCCCCGTGAACTAACTCTGTCGCTTTAACCTCCCCGTTAACTCTCTCTATCCCTTTATCCTCCCCGTAATCTCACACCCTTTCCATTTAACCTCCCCGTGATCTCAGTCTCTATAGCTTAAACCACCCCGTGATATCACTCTCTGTCCCTTTAACGTCCCCATGATCTCACTCTCTGTCCATTTAACCTCACCGTCATCTAACTCTCTGTCCCTTTAACCTCCCCGTGATCTCAATCTCTGTCTCTTTAACGCACCAGTGATCTCACTCTGTCCCTTTAACCTCCCAGTTATGTCACTCTGCCATTTAATCTTCCCGTGATCTCAATCTCTGTCCATTTAACCTGCCCGTGATCTCACTTTCTGTCCAATTAACCACCCTGTGATCTCATTCACTGTCCCTTTCACCTCCCCGTGATCTCACTCTCTGTCCCATTAACCTCAGCGTGATCTCACTCTCTGTCCCTATAACCTCCCCTTGATCTCACTCTCTGTTCATTTAACTTCCCCGTGATCTCACTCTCTGTCCCTTTAATCTCCCTGATTTAGCACTCTGTCCCTTTAAACTCCCCGTGATCTCAGTCTCTGTCCCTTTAACCTCCCGGTGATCTCATTCACTGTCCCTATAACCTCCCTGATCTAGCTGTCTGTCCCAATTAACTCCCCGTGATCTCACTCTCTGTCCCTTTAAACTCCCCGTGATCTCACTCTCAGTCCCTTTAACCTCCCCGTAATCTCACTCCCTGTCCCTTTAACCTCCCCATGATCTCAGTCTCTATATCTTAAACCTCCCCATGATATCACTCTCTGTCTCTTTAACCTGCTTGTGATCTCACTCTCTGTCCCTTTAACATCCCCATGATCTCACTCTCTGTCCCATTAACCTCCCCAGATCTCACTCACTGTCCCTTCAACCTCCCCGTGATCTTACTCTCTGTCCCTATAACCTCCCCGTGATCTCAATCTCTGTCACTTTAACCTCCTCGTGATCACACTCTTTGTCCCATTAACCTACCCGTGATCTCACTCTCAGTCTCATTAACCTCCCCGTGATCTCAATCTCTTTCCCTTTAACCTACCCGTATTCTGACTCCCTTTCCCTTTAAACTCCGCATGATCTCAATCTCTGTCCCTTTAATCTGCCCGTGATCTCATTCTCTGCCCCTTTAATCTCCCCGTGATCTCACTCTGTCGCTTTAACCTCACCGTTAACTCTCTCTGTCCCTTTATCCTCCCCGTAATCTCACTCTCTGTCCCATTAACCTCATCGTGATTTCACTCTCTGTCCCTTTAATTTCCCCGTGATCTCAATCTCTGTCCCTTTAACCTCCCCGTTATCTCACTCTATGTGCATTTAACCTCACCGTCATCTTACTCTCTGTCCCTTTAACCTCCCCGTGATCTCAATCTCTGTCCCTTTAACGTACCAGTGATCTCACTCTGTCCCTTTAATCTCTCCGTGATCTCAATCTCTGTCCCTTTAACGTCCCAGTTATGTCACTCTGTCCACTTAATCTTCCCGTGATCTCAATCTCTGTCCCTTTCACCTCCCCGTGATCTCACTCTCTGTCCCGTTAACCTCCCCATGATCTCACTCTCTGTCCATTTAACTTCCCCGTGATCTCCCTCTCTGTCCCTTTAATCTCCCTGATTTAGCACTCTGTCCCTTTAACCTCCCCGTGATCTCAGTCTCTGTCCCTTTAACCTCCCGGTGATCTCATTCTCTGTCCCTATAACCTCCCCGTGATCCTACTCACTGTCCCTTTAACCTCCCCGTGATCTAACACTCTGTCCCTTTAACCTTCCCGTGATATCACTCTCTGTCCCTTTAACCTCCCCGTGATCTAACACTCTGTCCCTTTAACCTTCCCGTGATATCACTCTCTGTCCCTTTAACCTCCCCATGATCACACTCTGTCCCTTTAAACTCCGCATGATCTTCATCTCTGTCCCTTTAATCTGCCCGTGATCTCATTCTCTGTCCCTTTAACCTCCCCGTGAACTAACTCTGTCGCTTTAACCTCCCCGTTAACTCTCTCTATCCCTTTATCCTCCCCGTAATCTCACACCCTTTCCATTTAACCTCCCCGTGATCTCAGTCTCTATAGCTTAAACCACCCCGTGATATCACTCTCTGTCCCTTTAACGTCCCCATGATCTCACTCTCTGTCCCTTTAACCTCCCCGTGATCTCAATCTCTGGCCCTTTAACCTCCCCGTGATCTCACTCTCTGTCCCTTTAACCTCCCCGTGATCTCAATCTCTGTCTCTTTAACGCACCAGTGATCTCACTCTGTCCCTTTAACCTCCCAGTTATGTCACTCTGCCATTTAATCTTCCCGTGATCTCAATCTCTGTCCATTTAACCTGCCCGTGATCTCACTTTCTGTCCAATTAACCACCCTGTGATCTCATTCACTGTCCCTTTCACCTCCCCGTGATCTCACTCTCTGTCCCATTAACCTCAGCGTGATCTCACTCTCTGTCCCTATAACCTCCCCATGATCTCACTCTCTGTTCATTTAACTTCCCAGTGATCTCACTCTCTGTCCCTTTAATCTCCCTGATTTAGCACTCTGTCCCTTTAAACTCCCCGTGATCTCAGTCTCTGTCCCTTTAACCTCCCGGTGATCTCATTCACTGTCCCTATAACCTCCCTGATCTAGCTGTCTGTCCCTTTAAACTCCCCGTGATCTCACTCTCAGTCCCTTTAATCTCACCGTGATATCACTCTCTGTCCCTATAACCTCCCCGTGATCTCAATCTCTGTCCCTTTAACCTCCCCGTGATCTCACTCTCTGTCCCTTTAACCTCCCCGTGATCTCAATCTCTTTCCCTTTAACCTACCCGTATTCCTACTCTCTGTCCCTTTAAACTCCACATGATCTCAATCTCTGTCCCTTTAATCTGCCCGTGATCTCATTCTCTGCCCCTTTAACCTCCCCGTGATCTCACTCTGTCGCTTTAACCTCCTCGTTAACTCTCTCTGTCCCTTTATCCTCCCCGTAATCTCACACACTGTCCCTTTTACCTCCCCGTGATCTCAGTCTCTATACCTTAAACCCCCCCGTGATATCACTCTCTGTGTCTTTAACCTCCCCGTGATTTCACTCTCTGTCCCATTAACATCCCCAGATCTCACTCTCTGTCCCTTTAACCTCCCCGTGATCTCATTCTCTGTCCCTTTAACCTCCCCGTGATCTCACTCTATGTCCATTTAACCTCACCGTCATCTAACTCTCTGTCCCTTTAACCTCCCCGTGATCTCAATCTCTGTCCCTTTAACGTCCCAGTTATGTCACTCTGTCCATTTAATCTTCCCGTGATCTCAATCTCTGTCCATTTAACCTGCCCGTGATCTCACTTTCTGTCCATTTAACCTCCCTGTGATCTCATTCACTGTCCCTTTCACCTCACCGTGATCTCACTCTCTGTCCCATTAACCTCAGCGTGAGCTCTCTCTCTCTGTCCCTTTAACCTCCCCATGATCCCACTCTCTGTCCATTTAACTTTCGCGTGATCTCCCTCTCTGTCCCTTTAATCTCCCTGACTTAGCACTCTGTCCCTTTAACCTCCGCGTGATCTCAGTCACTGCCCCTTTAACCTCCCGTTGACCTCATTCTCTGTCCCTATAACCTCCCTGATCTAGCTCTCTGTCCCATTTAACTCCCCGTGATCTCATTCTCTGTCCCTTTAAACTCCCCGTGTTCTCACTCTCAGTCCCTTTAACCTCCCCGTGATCCTACTCCCTGTCCGTTTAACCTCCCAGTGATCTAACTCTCTGTCCCTTTCACTTTCCCGTTATATCACTCTCTGTCCCTTTAACCTCCCCGTGATCACACTCTCTGTACCTTTATCCTCCCCGTGATCTCACTCTCTGTCCCTTTCACCTCCCCGTGATCTCTGTCTTTCCATTGAAACTCCCCGTGTTCTCACTCTCTGTCCCTTTAACCTCCCCGTGATCTCACTCTCTGTCCCTTTTACCTCCCCGTGATCTCACTCTCTGTACCTTTCAATTCCCGTGAACTCACTCTCTGTCCCTTTAACTGCCCCGTGAACTCACTCTCTGTCCCTTTAACCTCTCCGTGATCTCACTCTCTGTCCCATTAACCTCTCCGTGATCTTACTCTCTGTCCCTTTTACTTCCCCGTGAACTCATTCTCTGTCCATTTTACCTCCCCGTGATCTCACTCTCTGTCCCATTAAACTCCCCGTGATCTCACTCTCTCTGCCTTTAACTTCCCTGTGATCTCTCTCTCTGTCCCTTTAACCTCCCCGTGATCTCACTCTCTGTCCCTTTATCCTCCCCGTGATCTCACTGTCTGTCCATTTAACCTCCCCGTGATCTCACTCTCTGTCCCTTTAACCGCTCTGTGAACTCAATCTCTGTACCTTTAACATCCCCGTGATCTCACTCTCTTTCACTTTAACCTTCCCGTGATCTCACTCTTTCCCTTTAACCTTCCCTGATCTCATTCTCTTTTCCTTTAACTGTTCCCCTGATCTCAATCTCTGTCCCATTAATTGTCCCCTTGATATCACTCTCTGTCACTTTAAATGGCCCCCGATCTCATTCTCTGTCCCTTTAATAGTCCCTGCTCTCTCTCTGTCCCTTTATATGTCCCTGATATCTCACTTTGTCCCTTTAACTGTCACCCTGATCTCACTCTCTGTCCCTTTAACTGTCCCCCGATCCCACTCTCTGTCCCTTTAATAGTCCCTGATCTCTCTCTGTCCCTTTAGCTGTCCTTGATCTCACTCCCTGTCCCTTTAACCTCCCCATGATCTCACAGTCTGTCCCTTTAACATTTCCGTGATCTCACCCTCTGTCCATTTAACCTCCCCGTGATCACACTCTCTGTACCTTTATCCTCCCCGTGATCTCACTCTCTGTCCCTTTCACCTCCCCGTGATCTCTGTCTTTCCATTGAAACTCCCCGTGTTCTCACTCTCTGTCCCTTTAACCTCCCCGTGATCTCACTCTCTGTCCCTTTTACCTCCCCGTGATCTCACTCTCTGTACCTTTCAATTCCCGTGAACTCACTCTCTGTCCCTTTAACTGCCCCGTGAACTCACTCTCTGTCCCTTTAACCTCTCCGTGATCTCACTCTCTGTCCCATTAACCTCTCCGTGATCTTACTCTCTGTCCCTTTTACTTCCCCGTGAACTCATTCTCTGTCCATTTTACCTCCCCGTGATCTCACTCTCTGTCCCATTAAACTCCCCGTGATCTCACTCTCTCTGCCTTTAACTTCCCTGTGATCTCTCTCTCTGTCCCTTTAACCTCCCCGTGATCTCACTCTCTGTCCCTTTATCCTCCCCGTGATCTCACTGTCTGTCCATTTAACCTCCCCGTGATCTCACTCTCTGTCCCTTTAACCGCTCTGTGAACTCAATCTCTGTACCTTTAACATCCCCGTGATCTCACTCTCTTTCACTTTAACCTTCCCGTGATCTCACTCTTTCCCTTTAACCTTCCCTGATCTCATTCTCTTTTCCTTTAACTGTTCCCCTGATCTCAATCTCTGTCCCATTAATTGTCCCCTTGATATCACTCTCTGTCACTTTAAATGGCCCCCGATCTCATTCTCTGTCCCTTTAATAGTCCCTGCTCTCTCTCTGTCCCTTTATATGTCCCTGATATCTCACTTTGTCCCTTTAACTGTCACCCTGATCTCACTCTCTGTCCCTTTAACTGTCCCCCGATCCCACTCTCTGTCCCTTTAATAGTCCCTGATCTCTCTCTTTCCCTTTAGCTGTCCCTGATCTCACTCTCTGTCCATTTAACCTCCCCGTGATTTCTCTCTGTCGCTTTAACCTCCCCGTAATCTCTCTCTGTCCCTTTAACCACCCCGTGATCTCACTCTATCTCCCTTCAACGTCCCCGTGATCTCACTCTTTGTCCCATTAAACTCCCCATGATCTCACTCTCTTTCCGTTTAAAACTCCCCATGAGCTCACAGTCTGTCCCTTTAACATTCCCGTGATCTCACCCTCTGTCCATTTAACCTCCCCGTGATCACACTCTCTGTACCTTTAACGTCCCCGTGATCTCACTCTCTGTACCTTTAGCGTCCCCGTGATCTCACTCTCCGTCCCTTTAACCTCCCCGTGATCTCACTCTCTGTCCCATTAACGTCCGCGTAATCACACTCTCTGTCCCTTTAACGTACATGTGATCTCACTCTCTCTCCATTTAACCTCCCCGTCATCTAACACTCTGTCCCTTTAACCTCCCCGTGATCTCACTCACTGTCCCTTTAAACTCCCCGTGATCTCACTCACTATCCCTTTCACCTCCCCTTGATCTCACTCTCTATCCCATTAACTTCTCGTGATAGCATTCACTATCCCTTCAACCTTCCAGTGATCTCACTCTCTGTCCCTTTATCCTCCCCATGATCTCACTCTCTGTCCCTTTAATCTCCCCGTGAACTCATTCTCTGTTCATTTAACCTCCCCGTCATCTCACTTTCTGTCCCTTTAACTTACCCTTGATCTCACGCTCTGTCCCTTTAAACTCCCCGTGATCTCACTCTGTCCCTTTAACCTTCCCTGATCTCATTCTCTGTTCCTTTAATTGTTCCCCTGATCTCCATCTCTGTCCCTTTAATAGTCCCTGCTCTCTCTCTGTCCCTTTAGCTGTCCCTGATATCACTCTTTGTCCCTTTAACTGTTCCCCTGATCTCACTCTCTGTCCCTTTAACTGTCCCCCGATCCCACTCTCTGTCCCTTTAATAGTCCCTGATCTCTCTCTGACCCTTTAGCTGTCCCTGATCTCACTCTCTGTCCCTTTAACCTTCCCATGATCTCACAGTCTGTCCCTTTAACATTCCCGTGATCTCACCCTCAGTCCATTTAACCTCCCCGTGATCATATTCTCTGTACCTTTATCCTCCCCGTGATCTCACTCTCTGTCCTTTTAATCTCCCTGATTTAGCACTCTGTCCCTTTAACATCCCTGTGATCTCACTCTCTGTCCCTTAAAGCTCACCGTGATATCAATCTCTGTCCCATTAACCTCCCGGTGATCTCACTCTCTGACCCTTTAACCTCCCCGTGATCTCACTCTCTGTCCCTTTAACCTCCCCGTGATCTCACTCTCTGTCCCTTCAACCTCCCAGTCATTCACTCACTGTCCCTTTAACCTCCCCGTGATCACACTCTCTGTCCCGTTAACCTTCCCGTGATCTCAGTTTTTTGTCCCTTTAAACTTCCATTGATCTCACTCTCTGTCCCTTTGACTTCCCCGTGATCTCACTCTCTGTCCCTTTCACCTCCCCTAGATCTCACTCTCTATCCGATTTACATTCCCGTGATCGCATTCACTATCCCTTAAATCTCCCAGTTTTTGCACTCTCTGTCCCTATATCCTCCCCGTGATCTCACTCTCTGTCCCTTTAATCACCCCGTGAACTCATTCTCTGTTCATTTACCCTCCCCGTGATCTCACTCTCTGTCCCTTGAACTTACCCTTGATCTCACTCTCTGTCCCTTTAAACTCCCAGTGATCTCACTCTCTCTCCCTTTAACCTTCCCGTGATCTCACGCTGTCCCTTTAACCTCCCCGTGATCTCACTCTCCGTACCGTTAACCTCCCCCTGATCTCACTCTCTGTCCCATTAACCTCCCCTTAATTTCACTCTCTGTCCCTTTAACGTACACGTGATCTCACACTCTGTCTCTTAAACCTCCTAGTGATCTCACCCGAACGCTTTAACCTCCCCGTAATCTCTCACTGTCCCTTTTACCACCCCGTGATCTCTCTCTCTGTCCCTTTTACCTCCCCGTGATCACACTCTCTGTCCCTTAAACTTCCTCGTGATATCAGTCTCTGTCCCATAAACCTCCCCGTGATCTCACTCTCTGTCCCTTTAACCTTCCCGTGATCTCACTCTCTGTCCCTTTACCCTTCCCGTGATCTCAATCTCAGTCCCTTTAATTCCCCGTGAGCTTACTCTATGTCCATTTAACCTCACCGTCATCTAACTATCTGTCCCTTACATCTCACCGTGATCTCATTCTCTGACCCTTTAACCTCCCCGTGATCTCAATCTCTGTCCCTTTAACGTACCAGTGATCTCACTCTGTCCCTTTCACCTCCCCGTGATCTCAATCTCTGTCCCTTTAACGTCCCAATGAACTCACACTGTCCATTTAATCTTCCCGTGATCTCAAACTCTGTCCATTGAACCTGCCCATGGTGTCACTCTCTGTCCATTTAACCTCACTGTGATCTCATTCTCTGTCCCTTTCACCTCCCCGTGATCTCACTCTATGTCCATTTAACTTCCCCGTGATCTCACTCTCTGTCCCTTTACCCTCCCCGTGATCTCACTCTATGTCCCTTTACCCTCCCCCTGATCTCAATCTCAGTCCCTTTAATTCCCCGTGAGCTTACTCTATGTCCATTTAACCTCACCGTCATCTAACTATCTGTCCCTTACACCTCACCGTGATCTCACTCTCTGACCCTTTAACCCCCCCGTGATCTCAATCTCTGTCCCTTTAACGTACCAGTGATCTCACTCTGTCCCTTTCACCTCCCCGTGATCTCAATCTCTGTCCCTTTAACGTCCCATTGAACTCACACTGTCCATTTAATCTTCCCGTGATCTCAAACTCTGTCCATTTAACCTGCCCATGGTCTCACTCTCTGTCCATTTAACCTCACTGTGATCTCATTCTCTGTCCCTTTCACCTCCCCGTGATCTCACTCTCTGTCCCATTAACCTCCCCGTGATCTCACTCTCTGTCCCTTTAACCTCCCCATGATCTCACTCTATGTCCATTTAACTTCCCCGTGATCTCACACTCTGTCCCTTTAATCTCCCTGATTTAGCACTCTGTCACTTTAACCTCCCCGTGATCTCAGTCTGTGTACCTTTAACCTCCCCGTGATCTCATTCTCTGTCCCTTTAACCTCCCTGATCTAGCTCTCTGTCCCATTAACCTACCCGTGGTCTCACTCTCTGTCCCTTTAACCTCCCCGTGATCTCACCTTCTTTCCTTTTAACTTCCCCGTGATCTCACTCTCTGTCCCTTAATCTCCCTGATTGAGCACTCTGTCCCTTTAACATCCCCGTGATCTGACTCTCTGTCCCTTAAAGCTCACCGTGATCTCATTCTCTGTCCCTTTAACCTGCCCGTGATCTCATTCTCTGTCCCTTTAAACACCCCGTGATCTCACTCTCTGTCCCATTAACCTCCCGGTGATCTCACTCTCTGTCCCTTTAACCTCCCCGTGATCTCACTCTCTGTCCTTTTTACCTCCTCGTCATCTCACTCTCTGTCCCTTAAACCTCCCAGTCATCTCACTCACTGTCCCTTTAACCTCCCCGTGATCTCACTCTCTGTCCCGTTAACCTTCCCGTGATCTCAGTCTTTGTGCCTTTAAACTTCCCGTGATCTCACTCTCTGTCCATTTAACCTCCCCGTGATCTCACTCTCTGTCCCTTTGACCTCCCCGTGATCTCAATCTCTGTCCCATTAACCTCCCCGTGATCTCACTCACTGTCCCTTTAAACTCCCCGTGATCTCACTCTCTATCCGATTTACATTCCGTGATCGCATTCACTATCCCTTAAACCTCCCAGTTTTTGCACTCTCTGTCCCTATATCCTCCCCGTGATCTCACTCTCTGTCCCTTTAATCTCCCCGTGAACTCATTCTCTGTTCATTTACCCTCCCCGTGATCTCACTCTCTGTCCCTTGAACTTACCCTTGATCTCACTCTCTGTCCCTTTAAACTCCCAGTGATCTCACTCTCTCTCCCTTTAACCTTCCCGTGATTTCACGCTGTCCCTTTAACCTCCCCGTGATCTCACTCTCCGTACCGTTAACCTCCCCCTGATCTCACTCTCTGTCCCATTAACCTCCCCTTAATTTCACTCTCTGTCCCTTTAACGTACACGTGATCTCGCACTCTGTCTCTTAAACCTCCTAGTGATCTCACCCGAACGCTTTAACCTCCCCGTAATCTCTCACTGTCCCTTTTACCACCCCGTGATCTCTCTCTCTGTCCCTTTTACCTCCCCGTGATCACACTCTCTGTCCCTTTTACCTCCCCGTGATCTCACTCTCTGTCCCGTTAAACTCCCCATGATCTGAATCTCTGTTTCCTTAATCTCCCCGTGATCTCATTCTCTTTCCCTTTAACCTCCCTGTGATCTCACTCTCTGTCCCTTTAACCTCATCGTGATCTCACTCTCTGTCCCTGTAACCTCCTCGTGATCTCACTATCTGTCCCTTTAACCTCCCCATGATCTCACTCTGTCGCTTTAACCTCCCCGTTTACTCTTTCTGTCCCTTTAACCTCCGCGTGATCTCACTCTCTGTCCCTTTAACCTCCCCGTGTTCTCACTCTATTTCCTTTAACCTCCCCGTGATCTCACTCTCTGTCCCTTTAACCTCCCCGTGATCTCACTCTCTGTCCCTTTAACCTCCCCGTGATCTCACTCTCTTTCCTTTAACCTCCCCGTGATCTCACTCTCTGTCCCTTTAACCTCCCCGTGATCTCACTCTCTGTTCATTTAACCTCCCCGTGAACTCACTCTCTGTCCCTTTAACCTCTCCGTGATCTCACTCTCTGTCCCATTAAACTCTCCGTGATCTCACTCTCTCTCCCTTTAACTTCCCTGTGATCTCACTCTCTGTCCCTTTAACCTCCCTGTGATCTCACTCTCTGCCCCTTTAACCTCCCCGTGATCTCACTCTCTGTCCATTTAACCTCCCCGTGATCTCACTCTATCTCCCTTTAACGTCCCCGTGATCTCACTCTTTGTCACATTAAACTCCCCGTGATCTCACTCTCTTTCCTTTTAAAACTCCCCATGAGCTCACAGTCTGTCCCTTTAACATTCCCGTGATCTCACCCTCTGTCCATTTAACCTCCGCGTGATCACACTCTCTGTACCTTTAACGTCCCCGTGATCTCACTCTCCGTCCCTTTAACCTCCCCGTGATCTCACTCTCTGTCCCATTAATGTCCGCGTAATCACACTCTCTGTCCCTTTAACGTACATGTGATCTCACTCTCTCTCCATTTAACCTCCCCGTCATCTAACTCTCTGTCCCTTTAACCGCACCGTGATCTCTCTCTCTGTCCCTTTAACCTCCCCGTATTCTCACTATCTGTCCCTTTAAACTCCCCATGATCTCAATCTCTGTCCCATTAATCTGCCCGTGATTTCATTCTCTGTC